>NC_133659.1:166858256-167119590 GCF_037893015.1 Macrotis lagotis
TGCAGTGGAATATGAACTCTGGATTACATAAATGCTTTGTGGATAATTCACACATGAATCATTAAGATTTGATTGCATTTAATCCTACCCCTGATGTGTGCCCACATATGATTTATGATAATCACTACTCTTGATTCCTTCATCTCCTAAGGGACACTAATAGAAATCTTTCTTTTGTTGTTGTTTAGTCATCTCTGGACCCTCTTGATCCCATATGGGGTTTTCTTGGCAAAGATACTGGAATGGGTTGTCATTTCATTCTCCTGCTCATTTTACAGATGAGGAAACTGAGGTAAAGGGAGTTAAGTGAGTTGCCCAGGGTCACACAACTAATAAGAATGACTTGGGAATTAGGACTATTTTCTAGGCTTGGGTCTGCCTTTGATTTACTTTGTGATTTAGGGTGCTTTGATTCAGTTATCTGGTCTCAATTTATACTTTCTCCCCATCCCTCTCAGGAATTTTAGAAGTTATATATTCCAACCTCCTGATTTTTGGTGATATAAGAAATATGAATTCATAAAAGTTTTGTATGTTTGTGCTTAGAATGGGTAGTTATCTCAGGAATTTGGTTTACTCTATTTTAAGAAATCTTAAGATAAGATTTCTACCTTGAGGTGAGAGGAAACTTGCTGGCTTGCTTGTTCTTTCCCTTACCTATATGCCAGAGGATATCAGACTAGAATCATATTTAAAAATATTGTTGGTCTAGGATAGATATCCATATATATTTATATTTATATATGTGTATATACACACAAATCTATATCCATATATTTTATTTTGGTGTTCAAAATAAAATCTCTTCCCTGTTTGTTCTTAAGGGGAAGGGTGGCATCAAATTTATACTCACTAACTTGTCCCTATTCCACTAATTTCTAGTTATACAAAAGACCATCACAAATAAAAGCTAACCAAGGAAAAAGCAAACAAAAATCAGAGAAGTTGGTAGGAGTTATAAAGATTCATATGTCCTGTTCTTGGGAAAGTCACTAACCAGATCTCCTGGACTCATTCCCTTTCCAATTTATTATGTTATTTCTCTTGAAGGTGCAAGTCACTCATATGGTGTGCACCATGTTTTAGTCTGAACAGATTTTGACTGACAATCTGTTCCTCTGCCCTGGCACAGGTCACACTATGTCCCAGGTCAGACAACTTCCTTATTGGACAATAACTTTACCTGACTTTCCTCTCAGCAGAACCTAGGTGTAACTTTGGAAGGAAAGGTGCTAGGTCAGGGATTCATGAATTAGTAGGCACACATAATTAATGATGATATGATTCTATTGTCTGATGAAAAGCGATATTGCTCCTAGTGTCTCTTGCTAATCCCCTTCCGAGCTTTGAGATGTCCCTTCATTGAGGAATTGTTGAAAGAGGAAGTGGAAGGATGCTTGAGTCAAAGTTTATAATGTATTTCCAGACTGGCATTGCTATTTACTCTTTACGTTTCCTCTCTGAAGCTCAGTTTCTTCATCTATAAAATGGGGATTGAAAGATTTTTCCCAAAGGTCTTTTCTGTCTCTGGATGCTAATTCTTCTGATCTTGGCTGCCCCCTTGTGGAAGGCTTTGGCAGTCTTTCCATAAAAGCATGAAGAACCAGCCTATAGAAATGCCAGGATCAAGCAAACCAACAAGGAGTTAAAACACTCCTATTATGATTGAATTATAGACTTTGAGCTAGAAAGGGCAGTAGAGATCAGGGCTGAAGCTTTTATGGCAGAATTTAAGACACCAGTGAGCAGACAGGTGATGTATGTATATCTGGGGTCATGAAGGGAATAGGAAAAGGGATCCCCTTTTCAGAGAAGACTATGATAGATTTCTGGCTCTGTGACACTCCATATTAAAGTATATGACCAAACTATTGTTACAAGTAAAGGATATCCTAAAACTTTTAAAGTTTTTAAATTTTTAAAGTTTTAATAGATTAACACTATGTTAAAACTTTTGGAATATCTTGGCTATCCTTGTAATATAACTGGCAAATATTTGTTGAATTCATGTTCTACCTATTGTCTTCATTGAATCAATCCAAATATTTGTGTTGGATGGAATCTTGAGACCAACTGATCTCTCTATTTTGCTTCTTTCATACTCTCCTCATTTGGCCCTACCTTTTTTTTTTTTTTTTTTGGTTGGGGGAAGTTGTCTTTCTGCATTCATTTTCCCTAGCAGATTTTAAATTCTCCAGAAGCAGGGGCATAATCTTAGCCCTCTTTCTCCACAAATATATCATAAAGTCTTCTTTATAAAAGAAGCTCATAGATTTAGGGCTGGAAGGGACCTTAGAAATCATTGAATTCAACTCCTTCATTTTTACAGCTGAAGCAATTCAGGTTATGTCTAGCTAATAAGTGCCTGAGATTGAACTAATCTCAGGTTTTCTTGACTTTAGATTTATCATTTTATCCATTACACCACCTAGTTACCAATAGGTCAGGCAGTAGTTTCTTGTTGACAATTTTTTTAGGGGAGAAGAGTGTTTTGGATTTGGTGTATGGTGGTATATGCAGCACAATTTGGCTCCTGGGGAATATGAGGGAAGTCTGGAGGAGTAGGGGCTAAGCTTGATCCTAGGATCTCAGGATGCAGAGAAGCCTAGGAAATAGACAAGCTGCAATAAGGGAATCAAAGGCATGGTTTGGTCAATGGGCCTGATTTTGAATCTTGTTTCTATCAGTTACATTGTGTGTAGACCTAGGCAAATCATTTAACTTGATGGCCTCAGTTTTCCTTTTTGAAAATAAGAGGGGTCTGGATTAATTGACTCCTATGGTGCCTGACTCTCAATCTATGACCTTTTAATTAGTCTGATTGATGGGAAAAGGTTCCATAGCTCAGATACACAGACTTTGGGATTCAAAGTGTATTAACATTCTGCCATGAAGAAAAGAGAAATATTTTTTCTACTTGACCCCAAAGAACAAAATAAGAATAAGGGGCAGAAGCAGCAGAGAATCCTGACCAATCTGAAGTAAGTAAAGGTTTTACCTGGAGGACTAGGAATCATATATTTTTGAAGCAGGAGGAGAAAGTGAAGGAAGATATATGAGCTCCAGGTGGCATGAACTCCAGGACAATCCCAAACCTGGTGACCTGGTACCTCTGAAGCTTAATTTCCTGCTTTGTGGGAGGTTACCTTGCCCTGGTAGAGGATGTCATCCTTTCCTGCAAAGGATCTGTAGATCCCTAGATTATGTAGATCCCTACATAATGAAATGATAGACTAACTATAGACAGGTGGAATCTAGGGTTACATTGGATATGCATGGATATAATTACATTCCACTGTCCCCCTTCCTCCCATATATATACCTTACTCTTGGAACACTCAGAAAGACCAAGAGGAAGTCATTAAGAATGGAAGAGTAAGTAGTCATTAATTTCTTCCATTGTTGATCTTAATCCACCAGTGAATCAAATTGAGAACAAGGAGATACTTAAACTAGAAACAGCTGCCAAAAATTCCACATCATTCTTGTCTTTGAATAAATTCCCATCATGCCAGGGGAGGGTGGCTACTTCTGTGTTTGGACAGACTGTTATAAGTGCCAGGATTAGGTTGAATGTGTCTTTTAATTTTGGGGCTTGATTCCTCAGCCTGCCATTTGTTTTGCCTAGTGAATGTGTAGTATTGCTATGGGGGTGTGAGATAAAGGGTTGACTGATTGGTCAATGTGAGCTGCCATGCTGATTGGGTTTCTTTTCCACCTGGGAAGGAAAAGAGGAATTTCAAGGTAATTAGCAAGGTGGAGCTCTAAGACCCTGCTGGAGATAAGTAGGTCTTACTCAGGATGGTCCAGGTAGATTTCTGGGGCTGATCTCAGCATTTTCACCCTTAAGCTCACGTTGGGCCAGTGTGAGTAGAAAAATCCAAGTTTGGTCACCCCCAATTTGGAGGACTTGAGTAAGAATTAAGTCATTCAATTAATATAGAATTATTCATTATCTTAGGCTCTACTAATAGCATTAGAGAAATGAGGGAATGAGGAAGGTGACAATGCCACTCTATTCTCCTCTGGGGGGGATTTGGGTGATGCAGTGGATAGAGTGCCAGACCCAGAATCAGAAACACTCATCTTCATGAGATCAAATCTGACAATTATTAGCTGTGACTCTGGGCAAGCCACTTAAGCCTCAGTTTCCTCATCTGTACAATGTGCTGGTGAAGGAAAAGGCAAATCACTCTAGTATATTTGCCAAAAAAACAAAACAAAGGGCAGCTAAGTGAGTTCAAATTCCACCTCAGATACTTAATAATGGCCTGACTATGTGATCTTGGGGAAGTCACTTAGCCCCATTGCCTTAAATAAAAAAAAAATTTAAAAATCAAAACAAAACAACCCAAATGGGGTCATCAAGAGTCAAATATAATTGAAATGACTCAATAGCAACAAAAATTCTGCTCTTTTCAGACCATATCTAGATTATCAGCTTCAGTTCTGGGCACTACATTTTAGGGAACACATCAAAATACTAGAGAGCATCCTAAACAATGAGAGGACAGAATAACATGATACATAAATATCAATTGAGGGATATAGGGCAATTTAGCTTTCAAAGGAGAAGATATTGGGGGGAAATTAAAGGGCAGCCATGAAGAAAAGAGAAATATTTTTTCTACTTGACCCTAAAGAACAAAATAAGAATAAGGGGAAGAAGCAGCAGGGAAACACATTTCAGTTGAATATATGAAAAAAATCCCAGACAATTGTCAGTTGAACAAACAAGTAATTAAAGAAATAATGAAATAACTAATTGTTAATTAAAACAATTAAAGAAACTCAAAGAAAAATGAACTGCCCCACTAATGATGAAGGATGAACACTTTTTTGAAGTGTTGTAGGAAGGAGTTATCAGTCAAACACAGGTTGGAGTCTGAAATAAAGAGGGGATCTCTGAGGTTCCTTCCAATTCTGAGATTCCAGACTTCAGTCAGTACTTATTGAGGGTCTATGAAGTGCAAGGCACTGTGTTTATAGTTATAAAAGTGCTAAAGAAAGACAAGATTTAATCCTTAATAGAGTTTGTCATCTCGTAAGGGTTATGAGACAAATTCATAATTAAATAATAAGAGCAAGCATTTATATAATACTTGAAGGTTTCCAGAGCACTTAACAGATGTTACTAATTTTATCCTCAAATCAACCCTGTGAATAGGTGCTACTATTATAATGTATATATTTTATAAATATTAAATTTATTATACTATGTTATTATGCTATTAATGTTATATTATTACAACTGAGGAAAATGAGGTTAAGTGATTTGCCCAGGTTACACAGCTAGTCAGTGTTTGAGGAAACATTTGAACTCAAGTCTTTCTGAAACCAAGTCCTATACTCAATCCACTGCACCATTCAGGATCCTCCAATGCAATGCTGGTGGAGATGTGAATTAGTATAACAATTCTGAAAAGCAATTTAAAATTATACAAATAAAGTGGCTCAAATGATCATGCCCTTTGACTCAGAGAATACACTGCTAGGTATAATTTCCAGAAAGTTATAGGAATGGGACCCTTTCTAGGGGTAGTACCTGAACTGATTTGATTATGATTCCAGAATCAGAGGAGGGAAACCCTCTGAGGGACAGTCAGAAAGGAGTAGAGCAGAAGAAAGAAAAGAAAGAAGAAGGAGTATTCAGTTTTGGACTCATTGAGGTGCCAGTGGGACATTCGGATGAAGATATTCAGAAAAGATGGAAATATAGATCTGGGAGTCATACCTAAAGGTAATCATTGAAACAATGGGAGTAGATAAAAAACTCAAAGGTGAAAATCCATATAGAGAAGAGAAGGACCCAAGGACAGAATCTTGGTGGGTAGGAGAGGTTACCTTTAAGGCACAGGAGGAAGAAGAGGAACCAGTGAAGGAAACAAAGATGTTTCAGCCTGAGAGGTAAGAGTGTAGCATCCTGGAATCTGGGAGTGGAATCTAAACAAGGCAGGGGTTGTCAATAAATGTCAAATTCTGCAGAGGCCAAGGAGGATGAAGACTAAGAAAAGGAATCTGGGGCAGGATATCATGCACAGGCCTGAATTATCAGGTATGACTTGCAGGTTATCCACAGCATACATTTTGATGTCTCTCCACCCTAAGAGATAGCATAGATACAGAAACTGAGAACTGGAAGGGTCCTCAGAAGTCATCCAGTACATTTATCTCCTAAAGCATACATCTCATCTTCAAAATTCTTGACTATCAGACTCTACTTACAACAGAGCTAGATGGAATCTCAACAGTCATCTACTCCAATCTCTTTATTTTACAATTGAAGAAATTGAAATCTTACAAGATGAAGTAACTTGCCTAAGGTCTATTAATTGCAAGCCCAGTACATCTGCCCTGGACCATAGTGCCTCTTTAAAGGTCTCCAATGATGACTCCAATGATGTCCTACTTCCTAGAACAAATAATTCTTTCCCTCCCTCCCTCCCTCCCTCCTCCCTTCTTTCCTCCCTCCTTCCTTCCTTCCTTCCTTCCTTCCTTCCTTCCTTCCTTCCTTCCTTCTCTCCCTTCCTTCTGTCTTTCCATCTTTCTTTCCTTTCTTGACAGGTTAATTTGTCATCAGGTTTTTCCCCTTATATTGAGTTGAAACCTTCTCTGGAAGCTCTCCTCTTCCCCTGATTTTTATACATTATTACTCTTTTAAGGGTTTTTTTTTGCAAGGCAAATGGGGTTAAGTGGCTTGCCCAAGACCACATAGCTAGGTAATTATTATGTGTCTGAGGCTGGATTTGAACTCAGGTACTCCTGACTCCAGGGCCAGTGCTCTATCCACTGCACCAACTAGGTGCCCTATACATCATATCTAATTCTGTTCTCATAGATCACACAGAACAATATGATTCCTCTTTCACATGGAAGACATACATTTGCAGATAGTAATGAAACCCTTTCTGAGTCTTCTCTGATCTAAATATTTCTATTTTCTTCAACTGATTTTCATATGGTATGATTTAAGTCCCTTCACCATCTTGAATGCTTCCTAAAGTGTGGTGCCCTGGAATCAAATGAAGAGTCCAAATGTGATCTGATCTGAGATGAACACAGTGAGACTAAAGCTTCTCTTGTTTTGTCTATACCTACATTCAGCAAGCACTTCTACATGCAAGGTACTGTGTTACAAAAACAAGCAAGAGCATTCCTTGCCCTCAAGATGTTTACATTATATTGAGAAATTTCCTTTTCATCATTAGCTCTTTCACCAGATTCTCCTTTTGAGTAACAGCACAATTATACAGTTGGAGAAGGAAATATCAATTCATTCTAGCATTTTTGCCAAGAAATCCTCAAGGACAGTCGTCCTGGGATCATGAGGAGTTAGGCATGACTGAATGACTGAACAAGAAGTGTTAAGGATAAAGGCAGTGAAAGGGACAGAGCACCATCATCATCAAAAATTGCCATCCCCATGATCATCTCCAAGCCCTGATTGAGTCTGTCCCTGACTAGGGTTAAAATGAAGTGGACAAGGGAGAAGTTATGGGTTTGAGTGCAAGTTGAGTATTCAGCCTAGAGGACTGTGCACCATAGCCACAACCACAGCCATGACCATGATCATGGCCATTGCTTTATCCTTGATCCTGTTTGCTTGGACAAATGTGTGCTTTGGTCAAAAGTGGGACCCAGCGGGATAATATGGAGACAAGATCTAGGCTTTGTACATATAGGTAACATGGAAATTTTTGATGCTTTCTATCAATGTTTTATTGATATTCATGGATACCAATTTTGATGCATTGGAAATTCCCTGATTGATAATAGAATAAAAAAATGGCCTGGTGCTGATGAGAGCCAGAGGAAGACATAAAAGTCAAGGAGGTTAGAAGTTAAAAAAAGAAAGCACCTGAGGGATCAGATGATCCAACCCTTTCTTGTACAGATAAAGAAATGATAGAGAAAAGGAAATGGCAAACCATTATTTTTGCCAATAAAATCCCAAATGGGGATAGGATTGAAAATATTTAAACAACAGCAACACTTAACCGCAGTTTAGGAACTCTTCCCACCTGCTTTTTCCACTCCTATGTCTGACTTGCTAAATACATATTCAGCAAAGAGATGGAAGTGGTTGAACCAGTGGGTAAGAGAAGGGAGTAGTGATATGGACTTATTAGGTAAGATTAAAATAGAGGAGTGGCAAAGTTTGGCTGAGATCAACAAACATTTGTTTAGTCTCTACAAGATGCTACAAGGAACTGTAACATGCAAAGATGAATACAAAAGATGGTACAAAGATGAAAACAAAACAGTCCCTTCCCTCAAGCAGCTTATGCTCTCTTGCAGGGATACCACCCATAAATGTGAAATAGATAGGGATTACCTGTATGGAGGTACCTGTGATTAAATGATCTGGGTGTTCTCGAACTCAGGTAAACTAGTCTTTATAGAAGGGGGTTGGTAAGGAATAAAAAGAGACCTAGCTCTATAGACAAGGACATAAACTGGAGAGAATATTGTCTGTTGCATTTCTTTTATTCATAGAGTAAAAGAGCTATAGAACAGGAAGGGACCACAAGGCTATTTTAAAGGTAAGGAAACTGAGACTAAGGGAGGTTAAGTGATTTATCCAAAGACATACAGGTAAAAAGTAATAGAAGTAAGATCTGCACCCAGGTCCAATGACACCAGAACCAGAACTGGAAGGATTTCACTACACTTCCAAGTATTAAACACTTGGTAGTGGTGATAGATACACTAATAGGACCATCTTCCCCTTAGTCCTGCCCCTCCCTATCTAAAGCATCATTGCATCACAGAACTGTGGTTGGACCAGTGAAAATCTATCATCACTGGAACAACAACTTGGAGGATTCATTTGAATGATAGTATTTCATCAGTATTATCTTCAAAAAAAGACCAGAGAATTGGCCAAGTGATTCTATCCCTTGGGGTACAATTGTCTTTCACCAATAAACTCTAATTGTCAGAGTGAGACAATTTTACATAAATTTTACAGCTATAAAGGACAAATAGGAAGGACAAGGCTATGATGAAATAGGGTATAGGGCCACACCCCAGTTAGGTTAACTGCTTCTCCCACTGGAAAAGCCTAGATGATTTCTCAGGCATTGTTTTTCATTTCAAAATTCTGTGATTCTGTGATTCTCATTTCTTTTTCATTGATACCTCTCCTCTCTGTCCTGCCCCTCAAACCCAATTTAGGTCCATACCAGCCTAGTAGCCTATATCTATACCTAGAAGAACCCTCAGATGCTATCTGGTTTGGCCCACACATTTTTACAGATGAAGAAACTAAGTCCCTAGAGAAGTGAAGTGAATTGTAAAAAGTGGAGATATTTCTACCTATTCTTAGTCATTCCTATAGGTCCCTAAAACCATCCCAGTTTCTTCAGCCCAGCTCATACAGGTAGTTCAAGGTTCTATAAACTTTCACTGTGGTGGGAGAGACATACTAGATAGGGCTGAGGTGGGTTATGAATCTAATTCTTCTGTTAGATAGAAACCCTGGCTAAAAGCACTAAATAGCCCCCTTTGGATCCTCCTCTGAAGACATACCTTTTTGCTAGTTCTGGTCCTATCTGAATTATGTTTCCAATAGAGAGACGTCTGTCCTCCAATCTTTGGTCAGACCTGTGCTTCCTTGTGAACACAGGCTCTGGAGTAGTTGAAAAGACATTGAAGAGCTGGCAGAGCCTCTCTAGGGTTAGAGCAAAATGAGGATCCCTCAATGGAAATATTGACCCAGGCCAAGAAGGAAGAAGTAGGCCTTTGCAGAAGGCTCTGTTTCAATCCTTCTGGATTCTGGTTAAAACTATTGTTGGTGCAGCCCCTTCCTCATTTATTCTCTCTCCTCTCCCCTTCATCCCCTCTCTTCCCCTTCTCCCCCTCCTCTTCCCCTCTCTGCCTGTTTCTTAGAATTTGTTTTCTCTCTTTCCCCTTCTCATTCTTTTCTGAAAAAAAATCTCTCCATTGTTTTCTTGCCTCAGTTTAGGGAGGACAATCAGTTAAGACCTGGACAAGGAATCAATTAAGTATTTTTTCTAGTGTAGATATAATTTCTGTGGCATTCAGGGGACTAATTCTGCCTCACTAGCCCTTGTGCTGATCACTGGACACCATACTCTCTTTTGGCCCCTTGCAGCTGGATACCCTCCCTCCCTTATCTCTTCCTCCTAGCTTCCCTGCCTTCTTTCTGCAAGAGGTCTTTCCTCACTTCCCTAAGTACCTTCCTTCTAAAATTACTTCCATCTACTCTGTCTCTGTGTCTCTCTCACTCTTTCTCTGTGTGTCTCTCTCATTCTCTTTTTCTCTTTCTTTTTTTTCTGTCCCTATCTCTCTGTAACCCTGTCTCGTCTCTCTTTGTCTCTGTGTTTCTTTCTCTTGTCACTCTGTGTCTTTCTCTCTGTCTCTCTCTCACTTTCTGTCTCTCTCTGAATCTTTCTCTGTGTCTCTGTCTTTTTGTGTCTGTTACTTTGTGTCTCTCACTGTCTTTCTCTCTGTGTCTCTATCTTTCTGTGTCTTTTTCTGCGCTCTGCCTTTGTTTCTCTGTCTCTCTTTCTCTCTCTTTCTCTCACTCTGTCTCTTTCCCTCTGTGTCTGTCACTTTGTATCTCTTTCTCTCTGTCTCTTTATGTTTCTTTTCTGGCTGTTGTCTCCCCCATTAGAATGTATTCTTTGGGAGGGCAGGAACTTGTACTTGCATTTCTGTGTCCCCAGCATTTAGTCCAGGGTATAGTAAGCCTCTAAATGAATACTTGTTGTCCAGCTGACTGCCTCAGAAATCATTCTGATGTTTCCAATACTTTGTGTAACTAGATTTGGTTCCCCAGCCCTTCTGGAGATCAGAGTTCTTTTGCTTGTTTTTTTCTCTTGTCTGACAACCAGCAGGGGTGTTATCTATCACAGGACTGGACTTATAGGTGGCAGGACCTGTGGCACTGAATTCTTCTAAAGTAGACCCATTTTATACAAGTAGCTCTGTATCTGCATGAGGGGTCTGTGTGGGATGGCATCTGGGCCTTGCTCAACTACTTTTTATTGCATTATCAAGTTCCAGGTGAATTAGGGTCTGGAGATTCAAGTTTGAAACAATAATTACCAAGGATTGTCCTCTCTACCTACCTCTGTCATAACTGGTAACAAAAACATCTTATGAAAATGCCCTCCAGTTCCTCTGGTTCCTCCAGGCCATGCTTTCAGTGAGTCAGCAACATTTGGCAATATCATGGATCATCTAGATTGAGAATTTGACCTTAATTATGTCAGTGATCTGAGATGTTTGGCCATCATCTCAGGTGAAGAGCAATGTGATCTCTTCTTGAATGATTTCTTCCTTCAATGTTGACTATAGAGACAGGGCTGGAAGCAGGTCTATTGGTTTTCGGGGAGATATTCTTATTCCCAAAATTCTTGGGTTAACAGGGTTATAAATTTAGAGTTAAAAGAGAACAATAAGTCTAATCCTTGTTTATCTAAGTGAGGGAATTGAGTCCAAAAGAGGTTATATAACTTTCCCAAGGTCACACACAGGGAAAAAAAAACCAGCCAGGATTAAAATTTAGTTCTTTTTTATTCTGAATCCATACACCATTCTGCGTCACAACACTCAGTTCCCCATCCCCATAACTGATTTCTGTCAGTTTCTCTCTTATCTTACTACCTTACCCCTACATCTGTACAAACACACCCCAGTCTACTATATCTAATCCTCCAAAATATCAGAAATGGAACAGTTAATAATCTGATATGTGAGAGCATATATTGCCAGGAATAAGAACTCCTGAAACCAGGTGATCATATCATTCAGTAGACCAGGGTCTTCCTAAGGGACTATGTAGCTAATCAAACTGGAATCTCTGGAAGGTTGGGATGGTGGGAGGAAGGTGCTTCCTTCATTAGAATGATGCGGGTTGCTATCTTTCCAGTCATACTGAGAGCTCCCCCTAGTGGGTTCTGCAGGCTAGGATTTAGGGTTAGGGACTGAAGGTATGAAGTAGCTTTGCCTCTGAGTGATCCAGTAAAGTCTCTTAAATTGTAATCCAGGTGCCAACCTGCACAGTTGGAAGGAATTTCCAATCCCAGTGAAATCCCAGGTCCACTCTGCATAATCAGATTCTGCACTAGATAATGAAGATAGAAAAGCAAAGCAAAGTAGTCGCTACCCTCAAGGAATTTACATCCTACTGGGAATTGGGGTAGGTGGGGAATTAAAGAGGTAAATAGATATGGATTCAAATTCTGAGTCCCATAGTCACTTGCTGTGTGACTGTGAGTAGGGTGTTCAATTTCTCTGAGTTACAGTGGCCTCACTTGTAAAATGGGGCTAATAATTGTATTATTTAATTCGTAGGGTCGTTTGTTATATGGCAGGTACCTTATAAACTCCAATGCATTATATATCAAAGTTAGTGATCATATAAATTTGAGTTACCATATGAATCTGAATTATTATCCTGAGTTATTTGAGTTACAGAGTGATGTTATTGTTGTAAATTGGGAGTTTTGGTAATTTACTTAGTGGAATTTCTACAAACTAATTCAGGCCCCAAAGAAAGATCTCTTTTATTGTTCTTGCCTTATCACTGCTCTACCATTATCAATACCATCAACCTTATTACCACCATTGTTAACACAATTACTCCTATCTTAACCATCACCATCATCACCATCACCATCAAAACCATTACTTTTTAAAACATTTTTACCCCAGCTACAGGCAAAAGCAGATTTCAACATTTATTAAAACCTTGAGTTTCAAATTCTCTCCCTTTTTTCCCACCTCTCTCCTCTCATTGAGAAAGCAAGTTCTTTGTTGCAGGTTAAAAATAATACCATTACTTTTTTTGCCATCATCACCGACACCATCAACTAGTAACTACCAACATATCATCACATCATCATCATCACTCCTTTACCCTCTTAACCACTATCGGCACTATCACTACCACTATTATCAATGTCACTATCACCATCCTCATCATCTGTGTTACTCTCATTGTAACTATACTCACCACTATTATCACTATCACTACCACATCATCACCTCCCTCCATCCTTATTCTTCTGCCAATGTCATCACCTTCACCATCGTCAATGTCATGACTTTTGATATTGCTCTGAAACCCATCACTATGATTTGATTCATGAATGCAATTTTTATCACTCTAATTTTGGTGATAGTCTTTTTCACTATCTTTGCTGTCAATGCTATCTGACATCTACCACTATCATATATCATATGATTGCTACAATTTTTATCATTATTATTCTTTTAATCATCATCTTTGTTACTGCCATCATCATCATCATCATTATCATCATTGTCCCAACACTCATCATCTTCACTACCTTCAGGAAGTGTCTTTCAGAAGTTCTCTCTCTCTCTCTCTCTCTCTCTCTCTCTCTCTCTCTCTCTAGTTTTTGCAAGCAATGGAGTTAAGTGGCTTGCCCAAGGTCACACAGCTAGGTAATTACTAAGTTTTTGAGGCTGGATTTGAACTCAGGTACTCCTGACTCCAGGGCCAGTGTTCTATCCACTATGCAACCCAGCTACCCCCCAGAAGTACTCTTTATGATGGATGCTATGTATTGAGAATTGGACAGACTTTACCTTGTCTTTTGGGAGATTCTGCTAAAGATGGGATATCCGGAATACATAGAATAAAGCCATTCCTTTTGAGTATAATCCTCTCAACTATTTATATGTGGATGATACCAATATATTTTCAATACATTTGTTGACAGAATAGGCCAATATAATTTGAGAGATTCTAGTAAAATCTCTTTTGACTGTGATGACTGAATTTCATAGAAGGAAGTTTGCTCCTTTGGGTTATAGATAGATTTCTCTCTAGGTGCTTTCTCTCAGTCCATCAAAAATTTATTAAGAGTGAATATATAATTCCTGAGATAAGCCATCTTTAGTCATCAAAAACTTAGAGAAGATTGCTTATATGAATGCTGTATTGAGTTAACTGAGAGCAAAAGGCTCACATGACAGGTAAGCTTTGCATGGGGAGAGTATAAACAAAGATCTAGGTTACAGGGGTGACCTTGGAGTAAATGAGTACCTTGGACAGACAAAAGGGATTTGAGTGATAAGTCCTTTGGTGTCAGAGGGGAGGATGCCCAAAACAAGTGACACTCAGGCCCCAATTCTGTTTAGGGCTGACCATTGAGCCCTTTTCCCTTTTCTGTGAAAATGGGTAACAGAAACTCATTTTAATTTTATTTTGGGTCATTCTGAAAGGGGAAGGGCAAATCTGTACTATAAGAAAGTAACTATATTCCATCATTTGTTCCTTCAATAGTCTAGATGAACAAGATATTCTTATAATAATAACAGAATATCAGAGAATATTAATACTAATAGAGAGGCAATGCCATGTAATGGACAGATAGATGACTTCAAAGCTAGAAAGGTCTGGGTTCAATTCCTGCCTCTCACACATATTGACTTATTTGATCCTGGGCGAATCATTTAGCTTCTTAGTGCTATAGGGAGCTCCTAACAAACAAGTGGCAGAGGTGTGTCTGCTATGTTGGTAGGAGAAATTTCATCATCCTGAAATTTCTTATACCAGTGGAATCTTAGATTCAATCCTTATGCTTAATGTTAGAATGGTAGATTCTGAAGGAACTCTAGAGGGCAGATGTCAATAATCCTTTGTATAGCAAACATTATCTCATTGAGCCTCGTACCAGCTCACTAGGTTATTAAAAGAGTGGAGGTTATTAGCTGATTTTACAGATGAGGAAAATGAGATTTAGAGAGCTGGTGTTCTTGTTTAAAGTCACACAGGAATAATATTGGGTTAAGAACCCAGGTCTTCTGTTAACCTAGTCCATCTACTTCATAATGAATCATGGCCTCTAAGTAGGATCTAATTCAACCTGAAATTGGAGTTGGGACCCTCTCTGTGGCATTTGGATTAAATAGATGAGTGCAAGAAGACCTCTTAACAATGGGCCATCTACTCCTTCCCATTTCTTCAGGTTCATCTCAGGGAAGCTACCTATGAAAGGCTGGGATTCTTCGTCTTTCACTATTGTTCAGAGGCAGTTGTGGTAGAGCACAAAGAGCAATGAATTTGGAATCAGAGGACCTGGGTAAATTTTGATTCTGTTCCTAATAACTGAATGACTGAGTGACTCATTTTCCCTCTCTGGACTTTAGTTTTCTCATCTACAAAATAATGCTCTATAAGGTTTCTTTCAAACTTTAAATGCATGAGCTTTTGATCACCATGACAGGTGGTGCAGTGGATAGAGCATTGGGTCTAGTAAAAGGAGTAGAAGAAGGAATTGGCAAGCCAGTATCTGCCAAGAAAACCCCAAATGGGGCCACAGAGAGTCAGACATGACTGAAACGACTCAACAACAATAACAAATTTACTCACACACCTGCTGTGGGGAAAGCAAATCTTAAAGGCATTATAAAGTGAGTTATTTATGTTAATTCATTCATTGCCTTTGTATCTTGAGTTGCTCTCTCTTAGAATGTTCTTTTAAACTGAAATAGCACAACCTTGATTTAAACCACAATGCCTCCTAGATAATAATAATGATTATATATAAACACTAGGATTTATAAAACATTTTGATTTGCAAAGAACTTTAAAAGCATAACTTCATATTATCTTCAAAACTCTTTGAAGTATGTATGATTATTTTCATAATGTGTAATTAATATCTATCTATTTTATAGCTGAGGAAATGGAAATGATTTGGCTAGGGTAACATAGCTAAGCATCTGAGGCAGGATTGAAACTCTGATTTTTCATTTCTTCAGGGGAAGCAATTTTCAAGCTGCCTTGAACAAATGAGAGGCTAAGAAACTTTTTTATGGTCAAACAGTAAGGACACATGTCAGAGGCTAGACTTGAGCCCAGGTCTTCCTGAATCCTTTATTGACCCTGAAGCCACTTCAGCAAGGCACCCCTTTCTACTAAACACCCAAGTATAAGTGAATTTTTCAGGTTTCTTCCAACAGAGGAGGGAAAGGAGAAATGTCAAGTCCCTCTTGAATAATGGGACACCTCTGGTTTAACAGTGCTTCATTAATAACCTGCCTGTCTCTTTAAACTCCCATACTTCTCTAACCCAGCTTTCTTGTGTTAATGGAAAAGGGTTGCAATAGAAAAATTCAGTTGAATGGGGCAGTAGATGCCTTATCTTTAAATATTTGTTTTTTTTAAAGGCAATGGAGTTAAGTGATTTTTCCAAAGTCACACAGCTATGTAAGTATTAAGTATCTCAGGTCAAATTTGAACTCAGACCCTTCCTGACTCCAGAGCTGGTGTACTATCCACTTTGCTACCTGGCTGCCCCCTTGGTTTTGACCATGACCTCATTGCTTTCTGACTGTGCATGTGACATTGCGGTGCTCATTTATTCTGTCTGGCCTCATGTTTTGTACCTGTAAGATCAGATAGTTGGATTAGATGATGTCCATATGATGATGGGGAAATTGGTGATGCTGGTATGAAAATGAGAGTTCTTTTGAAAGTGAAAAAGTCATGAGTAGCCCTGGAGTTGGGAAAACTCAGGATTTTTATTGCACAAGCCTGAAGTTCACAGATTAATCCTTTTCCTGGAGAGATAATAAGCTGCTAGAGGACAGACAGAATAGCAAAGGTCTAGGGGAGAATGCCTAAGGGAAAGAGAGAAAGGAAAAACAGCCAAAAGAGCTGGTTGGGTTTTATATTCAAGTGAGTTCAGCATGTAGAACTGAGACCATAGTTCTCCAGAGGCATAGGCTGGGAATATTTTGTTCTAATTTAGAGAAAGTGGCCATCCTGCAAAGAAGAAAAGAGAGGAAAGGAGATAGAGAGCTCCACTTTGGAAGACCTTACTTAAATACATTTCCATGGTTTGGACGTGGGGAGCAGTTTAGCACCTGACTCCAGGTATTTTCCAATATATATGCCACAGGGGTGCTTCCCTCACCCCAAGGAGTGACTGAGACAGTACTCATTCACATGGGTGCTGCTCAAATCACTAGTCTTTTCTGTCCCAAGTTCAATATGGCCATTTCTTGTGTCATGTTTCACTAATTCCCTCCCATCTATAAATTCATAACACTATGATCTCCAGGAGTGAGGTATCACTTTTCTTTCCTTTCAATTTCTCCCCAGAAACCCTCCTCATCCCAGATAATATGGTTTTAGAGGGAATGCAATCCTTCAATCCTGGGGAAGGTGGATTCTGTCATCAGTCCAATCCTTTCATCAATCAGTCAGTCAATAGGCATTGCACTAAGGACTGAGGATTGAGCTGAGTTGTTTTTTCAGTTGTATCTAACCTTCTGTGACCCCATTTGGGGTTTTCTTCACAAAGATACTGGAGTGGTTTGCCATTTCCTTCTTCAACTCATTTTATCAGATGAGAAGCTGAGGCAAATAGAGTCACACAACTAATCAATGTCTGAAGCTAGCTTTGAACTCAGTAAGTTGAATCTTCCTGGTTCTCTCTCCTGTCTCCACACCTGGACAAAAACAGAATAAGCCAAATTCTTCCTTTATATGACAACTCTTCAGATACTTGAAAAGAAAGAAAAGACAAGTATGGTAGCACATGCTTGTGATCCTTGCATGGGGAGTTGAAGATGGGTGGATCACTTAATTTTGGGAGTTCTGAGCTATAGCGGCTAAGTCAAACAGATATCCACAGTAAATAAAAGAGGAAGAAAAAGAAAAAAAGAAAGAAAACAAAGCAAAACAAAAGGAAATGTGTGGAGATACTTAAAACACTTGAAGACACTAATCTTAATTGTTCTGATTTTTCTCTTCTTTTAGGCTAAACATATCCAGTTTTTCAGATACTCATAGTTTGGGCTCACAGTCCTATACTGCCCTAGTTCCCCTCCTCTGGATACTTTTCTACTTAACTTGTGGATCACAGAATGAATATATTGTTCCACATGTGATCTGATTAGTGTAGAGAACAGTAGGACTCCTCATTTTTCCATTTCTCAAAGACAAGTTTCACTTCATTCAGCTAAAGATGTGTGGGATGAATTTACCCACTTAAATAAAATTCAGAGATTTCTCAAGGTATGAAGAGAAAAGTTTTATTCAGTTCTTGAGAATCAGACCCCACTCTACCTCAAAACAAGGAGAATGAGGCCCTGAAACAAAGAATCCAAAGTCCATTTATCCTAATGTGATTCCCCGCCCCCCCCCATCCTCATTAGTTAGGAATGTGAGCTTTACAATCTAAGTGTGAAAATTAATCTAAAGAAAAAGCACATAATTCAGACAGTGACAGGGTCCCTCCTCTCCAGCCCCAGGAATGTTCTGACATCTGGACTTCAGTCTAGATAAGACAGGGTCAAAATACTTTTTACATTTCAGTCAAGGTAACATTAAGTTGCTTGTCAAGGGAGGAGAGGCAGAAGAGATATTATACACAGTTTAACTATTTTTAATCTGTAATATTCTACTGAAGATATCTCACACTTTATCCCACTCAATCCCTCCTCTTTATTTTTATGAGATTTCTTCAGATTTCTGTAATATAAACTCACATTGCTGGTCCATCTGATCATCATCCTCATAATTTATGTTGGTAAGAGGAATCCATCCCTGTCTCTTTAAGATCAACATTTTTGTCTGATTAGAAGTGATTGTCACCATTTTATTAAGACTATCCTGAGTCACCTGGGTTATTAATTGAATTAGACAGGGTAGACAGATTGGCAGTAGGATATAATCATGCCACCCAATAATCTCCCTCTTTCTCTCTCAATGGAGAACATCTTCACCCTGTTTCTCCTTCTTTCCATAAGGAGAAGGGCATAAGTAGGGGTGTCACACTTACAGAGTCGAAGGAAAGTTACAGATAAACAATGTACACATAGGCAAGAGATGGTGGAGATGAACTGGTCCAGTGTCTCTCCTCTCTATTCTTCTCCCCTGGAGACATCCAATGTCCTTCTGCATCTTACGAATCTGTTCCAAAAAGTCCTCTCCAGCTCTGGTGACTAGTTGAGATCTTGTCTTCTGGTAAAGAAACTAATTGACATCTTACTCAGATCAAAATACATGTTTCCATCATAAAACAATGAGATTCTGGAGCTTATTACAATTTGCATTTTGCCTCATTGTCATATTGACTCACAAACTTCCATTAGTGTTTTACTACATGAGCAAACTCCCAAAGAGAAGTATCACAATGACTCGAGCTTGAAAGATACATTCAACAGTTATCTTTGTTCTAAGAGTACCCAGCACCTGGCTTAAAATAAAACAATTTTAACCTTTGCTCTCATTACAATAATGACTCAAATATCCTTAATTAAAATGAATTTTTAAAAAATATTCCCATATTTTCCTTTTCCTGGTGTACTTATCTAACTCACATTCCTTTCCTTAAACTGTAACTAGAAACTATAATTATCATAAGAATTTCCCATTTTCTTACCTAAATATGCCCTCTAAATAAAAATTAAGGAAACTTACTTCCTATCTTAACATGTAGCTGCTAGCAGGTGTCAGAGCCAGACACCTAACCTATCTTTGGCTGTTAGACCCAATTTACCTAAAACTTCTTTTTCTGGTTGCTTAGTAACTATAAAGATCCAGGACATTAAAGAAATATAGATATAACTATTGAATGTCAGTCTCCAGGCAGAGGTCATGTGGGTAAGTCAAATGTCCTAGGCCAGATTTATTCTTCCAGGTGAGACATTATCCAAATGTCATTTTGGGGAAATCAAGTCAAAGAGGTCTAACCTCAGCCATATTGAGAAGCTGCCCCTTTAGCTGCACATCCCTGTCACTTGACATCTTTAGCCCATTGGCTTCCTTGGATTCAAGAACATTTATCCAGTAGCATTTCCTATTGCTGACCATCCTGGTATCTGAAATAAACAAAAGGAAATTGATTAAAAGTCCTGTGATCTAAAATAGTTGTTTTATCTAATTAGATCTCCAAGTGATCACATATATATCTACTCTGAGTGTCCCTGTCATCAGAATACATTAAATAGAGTTACTTTCTAAACATTCAAAAAGCAGTCAAGTTCCCCAGCATCTGGAATTTTCCTTGACACACGCAAAAACCTTCTTCACAAATATGTTTCATAATTCAACTAGAAGGTTTATCCTTCCGGTGGCACTAATTTTTTTTTTAGGTTTTTTTTTTTTTGCAAGGCAAATGGGGTTAAGTGGCTTGCCTAAGGCCACACAGCTAGGTAATTATTAAGTGTCTGAGAGCAGATTTGAACCCAGGTACTCCTGACTCCAGGGCCAGTGCTCTATTCACTGAGCCACCTAGCCACCCCAGCACTAACTTTTAATCTGCAGACTTACATCCCTTTTTCTGATATCATATCTGTTTCATTTCTGGATAGAGATAGTATATTAGAGGCTTCTTGGCTACTCTGCTGTATTACAATAAATAAACACCTTCTTTAGCTAGGAGATTATTCTAAGAATTCTCACATAACAATTAGCCAGAGATTGTCATAGGAAAAAAAAATCACAAATTATTATCATTATTTTCTTTTCCCTGTTGTTCAGGTGTTTTTACTTCAAAGCAAACAACCACAACTTTGAGATTTTATATATCTATATCTATATCTATATATATCTATATCTCTCTCTATATATAAACAATACATATATATAACCTCAAAGATTCATATATATATAATTGGTGATAATTGGCAAGTTCCTATGCAAACAGTTCTCTATAATAAACCTGTTTATTAGTCATATTTGAAACAAATTATTACTTTTCAGAATTCATTCAATCCATTAGAATATCTTAAGCATCTCTAAATTTAACAGAACAGTAATAAGGGCAACACATTAAGAACCAGATTTCACAAAATAATCTTTCCATTGTTATATTCATGCCTGGATCTACAGATCTAGAGCAAGGTCCAATACATCATTTAAAAATTTCAGGGAGGGGTGTCTAGGTGGTGCAGTGGATAGAGCACTGGCCCTGGAGTCAGGAGTACCTGAGTTCAAATCCAGCCTCAGACACTTTCTAATTACCTAGCTGTGTGGCCTTGGGCAAATCACTTAACCCCATTGCCTTGCAAAAACCTAAAAAAAATTTCAGGGAATCCAGAGGGTCATGACCTTTGATAATTTCCCTCATTAAAGCAATCAGTCATTAATTCCAGCTTTGACATCATTAGAGTAAAATAGTTTACATTTCCAAAAGTAGATCACATGTTTGATAACACTTTTTAACATCTTATCTATTGAAAAGTTACGTAATTTCTAATTTCTCAATCATTTTCCAAAGCCCTTCACATTTATCCAACATCATTGGAAAGGGTATCTTGCAGTTAAGATATACCTCCTAATCTCTTATACACTATCCTTCTGAATCTACATTTAACATGGGAGAAGAAATGTTCAATTTTTACTTCTTTAAAATTTAAACATTAAATTCTTAACCTACATGAAGCATAAGGTTTTCATGCTGACATCTCATTCTCTCAAAGCAACATAAAACAACAGGTTCTCTTAAAGTTAACCTTATAATTACCTTTTACATATAAACCTTCTGAACTTTTGCTTTATAAGCTTTTTTTTATCTCTTCTTCCATACACTTCTATTTTTAAAGAAAATATGATCCTCTATCAATGTTTTATACAATAATTTCAAAAGCTCAATGTACACTTATCACCCATGATAGTGTTATAGTTATATGTATAATTTCCTCTTTTTAACAGATAATGAATAAGCTACATTGATCTTACACACACACACACACACACACACATTCCCTTTCATAAACATGAGGTGAAAAACAAAGCCTTTCATAAATTCTCTGGGCCAAAAAAGACCTTGAGAGACATAACCTGTTGGCAAGGTGTTCTCTAGTTTTTTTTCTCATAACAAATTGTTACAGATGTGATAGATGAAACTTCAATTCATTCACAGTTTGTTATTATAAAACAATTTTAAAGTCTCAAAAAGTATAGCTTAAACTGTTCTTATACAAAGTTTACTAATTGTATACAGGATTTTCAATTACATGGATGTTCTCTTTACTCACTAAAACTTTACAATACAAAGACTTCTTAGGACCAATTGTTGCAAAAAAAATCCCTTCATATAACTACAAGATTTTCTTTATACTTCTCTTAAATTCTAATACATCATATTCAAATTAGCCTTAAATCATTTTCTTTTCAATAGCTTAAAAAAGTTTCAAGTTCTGAGCTCTAATCCGGCCTCAGAGACTTAATAATTACCTAACTGTATGAACTTGGCCAAGTCACTTAACCCCATTACCTTGCAAAAAAAAGAATAACAACACAAAGTCAAAGAATTATCTAAAGAAGTTCATCTGTGATAAATATTATAGTGAGATCAATCACATTTTAGAGCACTTGTAATGGGGAATACCATCAGTATGCATGGAAAGAATTGTGGGATTAACAAAGACCTAAGTCTATTACCTTCATTTTTTTTTTAAAAAAGTGTTTTATGTACTACATAATTTTGTTATCTCTAATATTTTATTATCTCCTTAAGGACATGATTTTTATCTCAACACATTAAATTTTGATCAATGTATAGCAGGGAAACAATGTAAAGATTATCAGACTGACTTCTGTGTGGGGAGGGAGACTGAGGGAAAATTGTAAAATTCAAAACATTACAAAAGGGGCGGTTAGGTGACACAGTGGATAAAGCACCAGCCCTGGAGTCAGGAGTACCTGGGTTCAGATCGGTCTCAGACACTTAATAATAATTACCTAGCCGTGTGGCCTTGGGCAAGCCACTTAACCCCATTTGCCTTGCCAAAATCTAAAAAAAAAAAAAAAACTTACAAAAGATAGGTAGAAACTACAGTTGTATATAATTGGAAAATAAATAAAATATTAATAAAAAAGATAACAATTCAAACAAGAAAAGCTTCATCTCTTTTTGATGTAAGGGAAAGATGAAGAGCATTGTGAATATAACAAAGAAAACTGAGTGGAGATATAAATTGAGATGTAAATTGACTAGAAGTAGAGAATTATGATTGTAAAGAAACAATTATAATCTTAAAAGCTGCTTGGGTGGAGACCCTCCCCATTCTTAATGTACCATTGTTTCACTGTTTAATGGAAAATTTGTATCCTGATCTCCTTAGGCTTTACCCTCTACCTAATTCTGGGTCCAGTATAGGGGAAGTGAGTTCACCTTTTGCCCTCTGGATGAGAAACAAGACATTAAAAACCTGAGCTGGACTCTCTAGCCCTTCCCATGTCTCCTAACCTTTTTTTTTTTTTTGTAAGGCAAATGGGATTAAGTGGCTTGCCCAAGGCCACACGGCTAGGTAATTATTAAGTGTCTGAGACTGGATCTGAACTCAGGTACTCCTGACTCCAGGGCTGGTGCTCTATCCACTGGAACACCTAGCTGTCCCTCTTGCAACCTTTTAAATAAGTTTTTGTTTTATTTCCACCCATGCTTTCCTGAGTCTGAATAATGATTCCTCATAGGCTGAACCAAACTCAGTTAGCCACCAGCTACATAAATGATGAGCCAGATAGGAGATTCTGCCCAGATTGGGAAATTGGATTGAATTACATAGGTGAGTACACCCCCCCCTTTTTTTTTAGATCCTAGATTTTTAGAAAAGTAGGAAAATTATTGGACCTCTAGACCTCCTTTTGTGAATCCCTTTTTTCTGGAAAATGGAAAAAGATTGAGTTTTGAGGGGAGTCAGTTTAGCTGATCCCATGTGGTGTTTTGCAGTAGCCCTGGTGTGGGCCTGCCCTGTTCAGTCTCACCAGAGAAAAGCCAGTTCTGAGGTGTGTTTGGTTTATACTCCACTGTGGAGTGAGGGTTGTTACTGAAGGAGGTCAGGTGAATGCCCTATTGACATGTTTGCCTACCTATAAATTTATGGAGAATTAAAATATGGGAGAAAAACTTGCTGTGTCCTTCCCCTTGGAAAAAATAAAACACCTGAGCTCCTGGAAATTATCTTTTGGTGGAACTCTTTTTCTCTCTCTTTGAAATGCTCTCTCTCATTCTCTGCCCCTCACTCCCACCTTTGGATAGAGAGAAGAAAAAGGAAATCTTCCTTATTTTAGAACTTTGAACCTCAAACCCATGCCTCAGATGGAATGCATGCTTTGCTGCAGGAAGGGTAAGACCCCAAAAACTTGTTTTAGGAAACAGGGGACTCCCATGTCTTCTTCCAGGTTTGGGAAGGGGGGTGTTGGGCAATGACCATGTTTGCAATTCCAAGCCCCATTTAACTGAACTGAGAAAGCCTCACCCTTGGGAGGGGGAAAGGAAATGGGAAGATTGATTCAGTTGCCTCATGGTCAGTTAGTTAAAGAAAAGGGGAAGATAACTTTTTCTGGGACTAGGAAAGTCAGATTTTATCTTTCAATTAAGGCTGTACTAATAACTAATATTTCTTTAATAAAGTAACTGTGTTTGAACTTTATAAAGTTACTCAAGTATACATTAAATTTTAACTATTGATTGTATTGATTGGCTATTTCAAGATCTTAATGTATATATATGTGGTTCCTTAAGAAATCCTGATTGATTCTAAATGTTATTTTTTGGACTGGTCTTAATTGGTACATTTGAAATATATAATTTTAGGTAATTATTGAAATTGGGATCTAAGCTTATTTGCTTTTACAATTTGAAAATGTGTAAGTGGCAAAGTTTGTGAACTGATTTCAACTGTGAGCCAAGTTTTTGTTAACCTAACATTGATTGAAGGTTATATTCAAGTTAGGTTAATGGAGATTTTAAGGTTTAGGCTTCCTGCCCTCAAGAGCCTTTGAAAAGAGGGTGGGAAGACCTTTGATAGGAAAAGATCACCATCTTGTGTTTAAAGAAAAAGAAACCATCTGAGAGTAATTTAGTCACCTAAGTTTTGTAATAAGTCTGGAGAATTTATATGTGTGGTTTTTTTTTTTTTTAGATTTTTGCAAGGCAATTGGGTTAAGTGGCTTGCCCAAGGCCACACATCTAGGTAATTATTAAGTGTCTGAGGCCACATTTGAACTCAGGTACTCCTGAATCCAGGGCTGGTGCTCTATCCACTGCACCACCTAGCCGCCCCTATATGTGTTGTTAAGAAGAAAATATAATTGGGATAAATTGTATGTCAAGGAATTGGGGAATATTGAATCATTTATAATTTACTGATATTTTTGGGAAAGAGAAATTTGTGCTAAATTTTTGTTTTGATGTTAAATCAATATTTAAAAAAAATTTAAATTTATTTATTTATTCTTATTTTGTACAAATAATGTTTTTTTATACATTAATAAAATATTCTTGTTTAAGAGAAAACATAATATCCCCTTCCCCCCAAAAATATAGACCTGCATGAGCGATAAAGTAAAGGGGAGAGAAAAAAATTAAAATTAAAATAAATAAAAAAAATAATAGTAATAATTGTAGGCATGGCCAGGTGGCTCAGTGGATGTAGCACCAGCCCTGGAGCCAGGAGTACCCAAGCCCAAATCTGGCCCCATACACCCAACAATCACCCAGCTCTGTGACCCCATGTAAGCCACCCCAACCCCATTGCCCTGCAAAAGCTAAAAAAAAAAAGACCCAAAATAAAATACAATAGTAACAATAGTAACAACAACAACAACAACAACAACAATAATAATAATAGTAGGTGCGGCTGACCCTTGAGCCAGGAGTACTGGGTGCAATTCTGGACTCAGACACCCAAAAATCACCCAGCTATGTGGCTCCAGGCAGGCCACCCAGCCCCATTTGCCCTGCAACCCCCCCAAATGATAATAATAAAAAATGTGCTTCAGTCTGTGTTCTAACACCACCAGCTCTGTCGCGGGTGGATCACATTCTTTATGATAAGTCCATCACAAAAGTTACTTCCATATTTTTCCACCGTTGTCATTGCTGATCACAACTCCCTCCATTGTACTTCTCCACTATCATGTACTATATTTTCTCTCTCCTTTCACTTTGTCTCTGCTGTAGGGTAGCTGAGTGGTGCAGCAGACAGATCCTTGGCCCTGGGGCCAAGAGGCCCTGATCCCACATACCACCCTTTAGGCTGAGCAAATATTGATAATTGTCAAAAATCTTGCAAGGTCTTTTGTTGATAAAGGAAGAAAGTTTGTAATCTTTGTCTCAGCATCCATCACCACATGTTTATGTATTTATCAGTTATGTGAGATTCTTTTGTAACTTCAAAGAAATTATATTAACAGTGTTTGGTTCTTTTGTGAAGATGTAAACTATTTGAATACTGTAAAGTTAAAGCCTGGAGTTAACTTGTGATTATTTTGAAGGGGGGGGGTTTAAGGGAAATATCACAAATCATGACCTCCTTCTGGGATAAATCTGTGGATTCATGCATAATATAATGATGGAAACATTATTTTGTAAAATTTAATACCTCATGTTGTTAATTGACTTGAATGCCTAGTTGATTTTACTATTGTTTTATTGCATTGGAATAAATAACACATGTTAGAAATTTAAAGTTACCTAAGATATTCTAATGGTTTTAAAGAATGCTGAAAGTAATTTGTATTCTGAGGATGACTAGTAGCCAAGTTTATGTATAGACGTTTCTAGCTATATATGTAACCTGGACTAAACTGTGGTTATTTGCTTTGAGGGAAAAGTACCTATGTAACATGAGGAAAATAAAATAATGATCTGAGAGTTTTCTGTGTCAATTTAATCTCTAGCCTGTTTTTATGTGAGAAGTATGGAGATGATGGGCAACCTCCTTGCCAAAAGGACATGTTTAGTTACTTTAAACATTTTATAAAAAATATGAATTAGGATTTTTGTTTTTTACATCTCAAAATCTGTTTATTGCATGTCATTTACAGCACTGTCCTTAGGTACATGAACAACAACTGAATTATGATGTTTTTTTTCCCCCTGGATCTTTTATACCAAATTACAGCCTGGTACACTCTTGGTTCTCCTTAGTATTCAAGCCACATGAAGCTCTGGCAATAGGTAATTGCTATATTACAATGTACTGATACTTGATCTGCCTGATATCAAATATGATAAAAAAGAAATACAATATGCCAATGAAGCCATTTAGCCCTATGGGGTTTGATGTTAAATGCAGCAGATGGAGTAAGTGATCTTTGAAAGAACAACTGGGGTAGGATTCTTTTAAAAGTTCCCTCACCTGGCCCATTGAAAACTGTTGACTGTAATAAGGGAACATGTCCTCATGTCCCCCTCTCTGCTCTGTAATAGCAAATTGCCATGATCATTCCAGGTGCATCATAATTGAGTATGAGAGTGAGCCAGTGGATCAGGATAATGCCTATTGGTATACCTTTTAACTGCTTTAAAGATATCCATTCTTCTTGTCATAACAATAACTTTAGCTTGTGGAATTTTTGTTCATTCTAAACAGGGCCAGAGCTAAAATAGAAAATTTTGTTGCAAATTACTTTTTGGACTGTACAGTTTTTAAAATGTCTTTTCAGTACATTTTTGAGCTTTTGTTTACAACTTATGTGGTATCCATCAACAAATCTGTGTTATATTGAAACCCATGTTCTTATAAAAGGTATTTTGATAATGGTTTACGATCACAAAGTATAATTCTTGCCCCTTATAGACCTTATAGTTTTTTCCTAATTATTAGACCTCTGTTAAATAACCTCTGTTTCAATATATATCTCTGGTTTTTGCTTGCTTATTTTTTTCCCTTTGATTTTTGTTTCTCTTAGCTATATAGCTCCAAGACTAGCCTCTGCAGGATGCCAACCAGCTGTGCCAGCCAATCATTCCCTGGATCCTGCCTCAAATGAAACCCTCACTGTAATGCATTCATCTCCAAATGGACTCTGAAAGGCCCAGAAGAATCTGGTCTTGAATAATTTTGAGGGGGGGAATGATACAGGCGAAAGATGAAGAGCATTGTGAATGTAAGGAAGAAAATTGGGCGGAGATGTAAATTGACTAAGACCTTACTCTTGAGATGTAAATTTACTAGAAGCAGAGAATTATGATTGTAAAGAAACAATTATAATCTTAAAAGCTGCTTGGGTGGAGACTCTTCCCATTCTTGATGTACCATTGATTCATTGATTAATGTAAAATTTGTATCCTGATCTCCTTAGGCTTTACCCCCTACCTAATTCTGGGTCCAGTATAGGGGAAGGGAATTCACCTTTTGCCTTCTGGATGAGAGACAAGACATAAAAACCTGAGCTGGACTCCAGCTCAGGGCTGCAGTCTTCTCTGACCATGGCCAAGCCAATGCTGCTTGGCTGTTCTTTTATCTCTTTCTATCTCTCTCTCTCTCTCCTTAGCCCTTCTTATGTCTTGTAACCTTTTTAAAAAAATTTTTGTTTTATTTCTGAATGATGATTTCTCTTAGACAGAACTGAACTCAAGTAGCCAGTGGCTACATTTTCTCTATGTCTTCCTCACCTTCTCGCCAGATTTACCTGTCACAAAATTTTCTTATTTTTATTATAAAGTAACAGCTAAGGCAATTCTCTCAAGTGAGCCTTTTCCATCTACTTTTCTCAGTTTTTCTCTGAAACCATCTCCACTAACTTTCTTTTTAGTTTCTCAAAAACTGCCAACCTCAATTGTCAATTTCTAAACCTCCAACTGGCTCTTAAAACTACTATAACAGGGGCAGCTAGGTGGCACAGTGGATAGAGCACCGGCCCTGGAGTCAGGAGTACCTGAATTCAGATCTGGCCTCAGACACTTAATAATTACCTAGATGTGTGGCCTTGGGCAAGCCACTTAACCACATTGCCTTGCAACCCCCCCCCCACCCCCAAAAAAAACCCCTACTGTAACAGTAACTTTAGCTTCTGTAGGCAATTTTAAATGAAGGATTATATAAATAAATATAGAATAATAAAAAGTAAATACAAAATGAGTTGGGAGATCACTACTATTGGGGAAGGCATTTGATGAAAGTGAGGGAGTATATGAATGAGAAGTGAAGAGTGAATCTATTTAAAAGAGAGAAGTTAGGGTAGCCGGAGAAGGTGACTGTGTAGCTGTGTGACCAGGAGATGGTGCTACTGCACAAAAACCAAATCTCTTCTGTGTGGGGAGTCCTTTCGGGAGCCTTTTCCCCAAAGTCTCCTAGAAGTCTTTAGAAAGGACTTTGGATCCAACCCTTCTGACTCCAAGACAAATGGGTCTTTTCTGTGTCTACCTCCCAGCTTTTCCAGGTTGTTCAGGGCTATTTAAACCTGGATCTTCACTCCTAAGCCCTATTGGTTGAAATGAACTGGGGCATAGGGGAGAGGACTGGGCAAATTACTTCACTATTGCCTAATCCTTTAGATTAAAGAAATTGAAAGAGATATGATAATCTTTCATGTTTGTTAATTTACTTTAGAATACACTATTTAGTTTTAGTTTTAAAGTAATCTGATGAGGGCAACAGAATAGTTATTATTAACTTAAGTTTATAGATTATTAAATTAAACCTCAGAAAGGTTCAGTGATTTGACTGTGGTGTATTATGGTATACACCATTCATATGTACACTTATGTGATATAGAATATAGAAGTGTCCTAAGTACTAGGGAGCCAAAAAAAAAGGTAAATACACAGTCTCTGTCCTTATAAATTGAATATATTCAATGAATATATTTCACATGTACCTTTTATGGGCTATTTTTCACATATTTGAAATATATAGTTCTGGTTTCATATATAGTTAATTGTATATAATATGCATAATATATGTGTTTTCAATCAATCTTTTAATGGTACAAAATTAAGTTGTTTTCCAGTCCTTGAAGGAAAACATAAAAATATCATATTATATAAAAACAAACAGCCAAAACTTTCAACAAATACAAGTATAGAAAAATTTGTAAGTTTTATAAATTCATACAAGAATAATATATTTATCATGTATTTTATGATGCATCAATGATATAATATTACATCATTATATTATATATTAATTGGCATTAATTATAATGTGCACATAATATATGAAATATAATATATACTTGAACATCATATTAATCATAATATCAATTATGATAATTCTACATTCTCATATATTATATATTTATGCTAAATTTAGATTATATGTATAATATGTATGTATATATTTGTATGTATATACATAAACCTCCTGTTCTAAGAACCTGGAAGTCCTAGATTCAAGTCCTGTCTTTCACATATATAGGCATTACCTTAGACAGATCACTTCACTTCTCAGTGCTCTAGGCAACTTGTTAAAGTTCTAAATTATAAAGAAGGTACCAATTTGAATTGATAGGAATTTCCCCATCTAGGAATGTACTGTACTAATGAAAATAAAGATCCATATAACTTTATATACAACATCCCATAGGAGGTAAAATCTTGCATTAGAAGAGTGCCCAATCCAATAGGAGCAACACACCTGCCCTTTGGGAAATAGGCAAAAAAACAACTGAAACACAAACAAGAATCATATGTACTGTGCCATCTAGGTACTGATTGAAGGGATCTGAGGGGTGAACACAGCGTTGAATTGAATTTTAACCATAAAACTACCTGGAGGAGGATAATTTTAAACTAGAATTAGAGGGCAAGCCTTTGGAATGGCAGAAGGTGACCTTGAAAGGATAGTGTGTGAAAAATCATAGTATCATACATCTTAGAGACTGTCTAGTTCAACAGTCTCATTTTATAGCTAAGGAGACTGAAGCTAGGACAATTAAGTGACTTAACCAAAGTTATACAGGCAGTAACCATCAGAGGCAAGAGCTGAACCCAGCTTTTCTGGCTGCAGAGCCAGGGCTCTCTCTTCTGTATCAGGAAGAGTCTGGGAAGCCTAACTAAGTTGTTGCATATCTTTTGTGCCACAGAGATGGCAGAAGTGGAGACATCCAGATAATAGAAGAAGGGTTGAGTTGGTTGGTGATATTGGAAAGGGTGAATGAGGCTTGAAAGTTCAGGTAGAAGGGGGCAGCTAGGTGGTGCAGTGGATAAAGCACTGCCCCTGCAGTCAGGAGAGCTTGATTTCAAATTTGACTTCAGATACTTGATACTGACTAGCTGTGTGATCTTGGGTAAGTCACTTAACCCCATTCTCTTTAAAAAATAAGGAACGGATGTTCAGGCAGAGAGGTCGGAGTTGGATAGGGCGGTTGATATGAGGATATTGTAAAAACATGATGAAGTCTAGGAGCCTTTGAAAATACCTTCCTATATTGACCCAAATATTTATACATCAAGTGATGGGGTTGGTGGGTCTAGTTGGGCTTTTGACAGCATTGTCAGAGTTGAACCCACCCACACCTGACTTCCTCCTCTATTTTCTTCAATCTATAGCATGTAGCAGGGACTGCCATAAAATTAATTAACTAATTAACCAGTCAGAGGGTATTTATGTAATTTGGCCACCAGGGTAATCCTGCCCTTGGGCCACCAAACCAGAGGGTAGTCATTTTGAGTTGAAGCATTTCCTAACTGTAATCTACCTTAATGCCCACGAGATGGTGCTCTGATCACAGGAAAATATCCTATCCTCTCTACCAATCAGTTCTCTCTGGAGCCCTCTAGTGGTTATAGCTGGTCTTAGGTTTTGTATGGCTTCAGGTGAATGACCTGGAATATCCTTTAAATTATTAAAACACAAAATTCTGATTATTTCTGCTCCGATCCTCTCCAATTTTCAGTCTTTGCTTCTCATTCACAACCCCGCATTCATAGGATTCAACATTTCATCCTCATCACCACAACTATATAATTTGTTGAAAAGGTATAATAGCTAAAAGTAGTATTGACAACAAGGACCATTCTATAAAGGGTTTTTAAATAGTAAGTTCTGGCATTCACCATCTCTCTTCCTAGATGGTAGGGGAGAGATTTAGAAAGTACCTGGGAAGGGAGTATTTAAATTATTAACCGTCTCTTGTTCTAGATGACAGGGAGGAGATTTAAAGAAATAAAAATTGGGAAGATAATAATAGCTAACATTTATATAGTATTTACTATATGGCTGGCACTGTATTAAGCGCTTTATAATTATTATCTCATTAGATCTTTCCAACCTTGGGAGGTAGCTTCTATTATTTTCATAGTATAGATGAGGAAATTGAGGCAAATGGGTTGAGTGACTTGGTCAGGGTCACATAGCTAGCAAGGTATATGAGGCTAGATTTGAATTCAGATACTTCTTACTCCAGAGTTTGTGCTCTATGCACTGTGCAACTTAGCTACATCTCACACCTACTGACATTTGCTTGGAAAACATATTGAGAAGAGGATCTTTATAGGCTTCTGGAATGAAGCACATTAAAGTAATGGAAGCTGATGGGAGCATAGCCAGATGTGGGCACACCTCCCATTAATCTCATTATTGCCAGGGTTCTTGGCACAGTCATATCTTTAATCTTGTATCTATCTATTCTTTTCTATTCTGCCTCCATTCTGCCTGTACTCATCTGCTCTAGATCTATAACTTTCCAGGTTTTCATGAAGTCCTTTTCAATCCCCAAGATGCAGTCTCAGTTTTCTCTTTGTTCTACCCCTCTTGGTTGAAGGGGCAATGTCAGCAGGATATCTATCCCTCCTTCTCCCTTCACCCTGGCTCCCCTAGATCTATCTACTTGGAAGAAGCTCCATCTACTCAACTCCAAAATGGAGTCTAGACTTATTTTGTTTTTCTCCTCCAAGCCCACAAAATTCATAGAAGGAAGACTTCTCTAGGGCAAAGGAAATTAAAACATGATAGAACTTGGAAATAACTAAGGCAACCTTCCTTGTAGTCTTGCTGATTCTTTATTTCAAATCACTTGGGTGTGGTGAGAGGTGATAGGGAAGGAGAGAAGCATGAGAAAAGCTCTCAGATTTCTTCCAAACAGAGACCTGGCTTTTACCTGCTCCTATGGCTCCACTGTATGGTCTCTGGCCATGGATGAATGCTGGCCCCAAGGTTTTGGGATTCATCTAATTGGTATGTCTGTCCTGTATCAAGACTGGGCTCCCTTTCCATCCAGATATGTGTTTGAGTGGAGATATCATGTTGTTCTCCAGTTAAACTGAATAAAGATCTTTTAGAGTCACTTATTTCCCATCTTATTACTACAAACAAAGAACCAGAATGGACACAGTTCTGAGTAGTGTGATGAAAACATTGTTCTGTTTTTTTTAATATTTTACTGCTCAACTGTAAACAGTACACAATAAATAAAACCTTTTGAAGGCCAGTAGATTTTGGCCCTGACTTAATTCTAGTCTAGCTTGTTCAGGTCCTGAAAAATTGCAGATACCCAAGGATAAGGAAGTGGTCTCCATAGGGCAGTTCAGTCTATATTATCCTGTCTAGTCTGTGAGTTTCCTATTGAGTGGGAGATATTTTTGCCATATGGAATGAGAATCCAATGGAGTTTCCATTGATTTAAGGTATTTCTTTGCCCCACATCTAGTTCATGGCCTAAAGAAAGAGGGACTAATCCTGGGCTTTATGGAGATGAGGAGGCAGGAGGCTGACATTTATGAGATCAACTGTGACTGACTGGGTGAATCTGGGAGAGGGTTCTGAATCTTGGGTTCCCACCCCACCTTGGTAAAAATCAGAGAAAAACCTCCTTTGCTAATTTGTAACTGCATTCATTCAGCTGCTGTTAAGATCTGCCTAATTCTCCCCTTTGATAGACCTCCTTGCCTCTCTCTGATGTAACTGGGTTCTCCCTGTTTATTATCCCTAATCTTGGCTTCAGGCCAGGGTAGCTGCAGTTGTGCCAGGTGTGATGGGAATCTCTGTGGGCCTCACCTTCAAAGGGTGGGAGAGGAATGTCAATGGAGCCATTTGGAGCTGCCTGAGGCTGAGAGATGACAGGGGACTGGTTATCTGGGCTCCCCTACTTGGGCCACTGTAATAGGGAAACCAATCGTGGCCATTCTCTGTTGGATAGTTTGTTGAAGAAGAAAGAGAAGAATCACTTTAGCCATGTGGGACCTGAGCTAAGGAAGCATGGGTCTCTGAAGCTGCAACATGTGTAGATCTTTGAGGATCCTTCCTTTGAAAATATCAGAAAGGATCTTCTTTCCTTTTATGATCTCTTAAAAAAATCCATCTATTCCAGAGTCCTGGAAGACATATGGCACCTGGGGGGAAGGTGGCATTTTATAATGGAATAAACAATTTGACTATGTCTGGAAAAGGAGGATTTTAATTTGGCTCTCCTAGCTAGGTGACCCTGAACAAGTTATTGGACATCTTTTTTAGTCCCAGTTTCTTCACCTATACTGTGAAATAGATCTGATGCTCTAAGGCTCCCTCTAGCCCTGGAATTCTGAGATCAGATGTTATTTCTGGAAAAGGAAAGGAGGCAGTTCTTGAACCTTTCCTCTCTCATTGATTGATTTGTTCTTCTCAGAAGTGCAGGTTATACTCTCACCTTCTGATGTGTATCTGAAGTAATACTTTAGGTTTGTGAAGAAAAGACTTAGAAGGGACAGGGAGCATAAGTAACTGAACCCAGAAAAAATAACATTTGTAATTATAGATTGTATATATATATATATATATATATATATATATATATATATATATATATACACACACACACACACACACATATATATATATATATATATGTATATATATAATGGAAAAATTCCAAAACCAAAATAAAAAATAAAACCTGAAACCAAACACCAAGTAATTAGGCTGACCAAGAATCTTAGTCTCAGAGAACAGTGATTCAGGGATAGGGCATGATGAAGGCAGAATATTACCTTCTCATAAAATCATAAATCTGTACAAAAGGGACCTCACAGTCTATCTAATCTGATTCCCTCATTTTTACAGATGAGGAAACTGAAGCCTAGAGATTTTAAGTGACTTGTTTCAAGGATATATAGATAGCCAACAACAGAGGAAAGATTTGAATTCAGGTCCTCTAACTCTAGGGTCAATACTCTTTCCTCTATAACTGTCAGACATTGTTGACTTTTTTTTTGGGGGGTCCTCTTTCTTTTTAATTCTTTGTAACAATGGATGGCTTAATGGATAAGGGTGAGAGGAGGAATACATTTGCAAATGAAGGTGACATAAAACAAAAACATCAATAGAAATACAATTTAAAAAAGAATAATAATGCTTTGTCTTTATATTCAGATGAGTTCATTCTGCTTTGTCTAAATAGGTATAATGTATCTATCAATGGGGAGTTTGGAAGCCTTGTATAACACTCTATAAACACTGTATTAGAAAGAGACTTGAGACAAGGTAGAGACTACATAAAGTCATTGAAGGGAAGACTTTTCTAAGAAATATTTTTTTTAATTTAAAAATATTTAGGTTTTTTTCCAAGGCAATGGGGTTAAGTGGCTTGCCCAAGACCACACAGCTAGGTAATTATTAAGTGTCTGAGGCCAGATTTGAACTTAGGTACTCCTGACTCCAGGGTTGGTACTCTATCCATTGTGCCACCTAGCCACCCCTTTTCTGAGAAATCTAATCCAAACCTCTTTATTTCTTTTCCTCCCCTTTTTTGCAAGGCAATGGGGTTAAGTGACTTACCCAAGGTTACACAGCTAGGTAATTATTAAATGTCTGAGGTCATATTTGAACTCAGGTCCTCCTGACTCCAGTGCCAGGCTTCATCTACTGCACACTTAGCTACCCCTAAAACCTCTTTATTTCTCAGATGAAGAGACTCAGATTTATAGTGATCAAGGCTACAGCTAGTGAGTTGTAGAGCTGGGATTTGAACCCAGTTCCTTTGACTGCAAATTCAGTATTCTTCAGATCTTTTCCAGATCAAGCCATATGGTCCCATGCTTTCTTGGTGGTGGTGGTGGTGGTTGGGTGAGGTGGGGACTTAAGCTTTGAGGGACAACTGGAACAGAATGAACATCTAAACTTTTGTGTGGAAGATTTTCCATAGGGGGAGGTGCTCTCTTTCACCCAGTAATTACCAAATAACTATGAAGCATCCTCCTGGTCTCTGCTTCTTTGTATTCTCTGGGAGAAATTTTGTGACTTCCTTTTCATGATTATTCTGTTGATTAGCATGTCAAACTTTTCATGATCCCATGAACTAACACTCCATGAAGTTTCTTTGACAAAAGTATTGGAGTATTTGTTATCCTTCTCCAGTAGATCTGCTGTATCTTTTTTGTTAGAGAATTAGAGGTTAGTGACTTGCCCAGGGTTGTTAGGAAATATCAGAGTCTTGAACTCAGATCTTCCTGACTTTAGGCTCAGTGCTCTATCCATTTAATCACCAATTGTCCTCTTTGTGACTTCCATTAAAGAATTAGTCCTGAATTTGAAATTCATTATTCTAGATCAAGAGGAGGGAGAACCCTGGGAGAATATCTGAATATGGAGCCTTGTGTATTTTCATTGAAGGGACCTCAGAAAATAGTTTTCCACAGAAGTCATCAGGATCTACCCTTGGTCATCTGAACACCCCCTCATTCTCACAGCATGGCACCCTATCTATCTTAGCTCCTTGACCTTGATTGCATGTCTTGTACCTCCATATCTGTGCAGGCTCTCTATTAACTACAGAGGTAGTGGTCCTATATAATTTCCTCAGAAGTGTGAAGTCAGCATGCCAGCAGAAGGGGCTCAAGCAGTTAGACTAGGCTGTGATACATTATTAAAATTCCATCAGAAAGAGCAGTTATGTTCCTGGCACTCTGAAGTTTTAAGATTTTCATCTAGCTCAGCATTAACATTTGAGGAAAATTTCTTTCAATCCCATACACACACACACACACACACACACACACACACACACACACACACACACACACATATTATCAGACTTTGCTCCAAACCTAACCAGGATTCTGCATTGTTTGCTTGGTTTCCTTTGGTCCTGTAACTGTCTCAGAAAACATAAGCTCTCTGAGGACAATGGCTATTTTGCATTTTTTTTCTTTGTCTCCCTAGGATCTAGGTACTTTGTACTTAGGAGGTACTTAATAAATACTAGTTGGATTGGACTTGCTGGTCTTTCTCTCTCCCCCCCCCCCCCCCCACTCTAACCACGTCCCTCTTCCCTCCCAGATCAGCAAAAGTCTTCCCACAGCTCCTGCTCTAGGAAATAAAGAAATAAGGGGTGTAAGTGGATTTGGGTTGAATGAGCGACTTTGAATTCTTCTAAAAAAATGGATACCCACCTATCAGGTGAAAGACACAGATATTTGTATTAAAGAATGGAAGAACACAGAAGGAATTCAAGGAAAAGGAATCAGGCACCAGTTGGAGTTGGAGGCTTTAATGTTTTACCTTCCCAATTACAAAGAGCTGGGCAGTTAAGTGGACCCAACATGGAATCACAGAGAATACAAATCACATTTACGAAGGGTTTAGAAATAGCCTATAATATTTAGTTTTACAGAGAATTTTAATTGCAGAGAAAACCAAGAACAGTGGACAACAATAAACAGGGACTTCAGTGGATCCTATCTCTTCCATCTTTACTTTGTAGCATCAATTATTATATCATTGCCATTTTCCTGGCTACCATAGCATCAGAGTATGGATGCCCAAGAATCTGGGGGTAACTGTAGCATATATAACAGAGATTTTTCCAGATCTAGGGAGCTATGACACCGTAACAGCTTTTGTCAGATTTGTTGACATATCTTCTCCCTCTGATAGAAGGGAGGGACTATTTTTGTCTTTGTCTTTGTAATCATATAACCTAGTAGTGCCTGGCATGTAATTATAGGCCTTTTTGTAAATTCTCAAAGAACTTAATTGAATTTTCTTCTGCTATAATATTATGAGTGTATGTAATCTTTGCAAATTAACATGTATTTGAGAATTGCTGGAGAATTCAATAATTTATCAAACATTCATCAGGCAACTAGTACACATAAGCTGTTATCCTGCAAAGTGCTGAGGATGCCAAGACAAGACTGAAGTAGTCTTTACCTTCAAAGAGTTAACATTTTAAAAATGGATCCAATTCCATTATATCCAACCCAATGGGTGGAGACCCCTTAGGATTGTGCAAACCCAGAATTGAGAAGGATGGTGTGGTAAGAGAGCATGCTGTAGGGGCGGCTAGGTGGTGCAGTGGATAAAGCACTGGCCCTGGAGTCAGGAGTACCTGGGTTCAAATCCAGTCTCAGACACTTAATAATTACCTGGCTGTGTGGCCTTGGGCAAGCTACTTAACCCCATTGCCTTGAAAAATCTTAGAAAAAAAAAAGAGCATGCTGTATTCAGAGTCAGGAGACCAGAAGTTCTTGTCCTGGATTTCTTACTGACTCTTTTTCCTTTTATGTGCTTCAGGTTTTTTCTTCATATAATAAAAGGTTAGATAGATCAAATGGTCTTTGAGGTCCCTTTCAGTTCTAACATTTTTTGATTATACAGAAGCACTGATAATCTGCATGCTACCCCCCCCCCCCCGCCCCCGTTGGAAGATCCTTATTTATAGAGACTGCTGAGATATAGTAAGATTCACCTTCCCAGAGAAAAACCATGACCTGGATGATGCACAGAAACACTTGCCAAGGTGAAGACATGAGAAAAATCAATAGGAACAGAGTCATAAACAGGAGAACTTCACCATAGGAATGGATTGTGACTTGGCTTTTTATCTGTGGTTCATTTCTTTTGCCTCCAGATGTTGCCACAGCTGCGGAATTTAAGATCGATGGTTATTTTCCCAGACTAGTGAGTGAACATTTCTCTAGGCATTTTTGAGGGACTGCTTCCTTACACTTGACCTGTGCTGGCTCGTGGCATTGTGGCTCTGGGTCTTGGCATGGTGCACATGGGTCTTGGCACTGAGATGGACTTGGCTCTTGGCACTGCTGTGGACATGGTTCTTGGCAAGGGTCTTGACTTTTAGGAAGGCATGGTTCCTGGGCTTGGTCTGGGCATTTTTCTTGGCATGGTGGTAGACATGGCTCTTGAGCTTGCACTGGGCACTTCTCTTGAGTTTTTGAAAGGCAAGGAGGAGGCTGGCATGGCTGTTTACACTGTTGCTCATTAAAAGACATTTTTTCTGTTGTGCAGAAACCTGAAACAAATAAGAGATGGCATTTCTCATATTAAATCTTCTGATTGTGGAGTAGGAGTCAAATTATTAGGGAGAGAAGGGAGCAGGGATGTGATAAGTTTGGATTTTAGAAAAGGAAGAGACTTTAAAGAATATAAAGAGGATTTACCCTAGAATTGATTAATCAACAAGCATTTATTAAATGCTTGCCATGTTTGCTCAGTATAGAAAGAAAGGCAAAATCGGAATTCAAATTCTGCCTGAGAAACTTACACAAGTCATTTAACTTCCCTTGGCTTCAATTCCTTCATCTGTAAAATGAGAAAGTTGGAATTGATGCTTCCTAAAGTCCTTTCCACTTCCACATCTATGATCCTATTCCAATTCCACTATTTGCCCCCAATTTGGCATTCTAAAAATCTGAAGATAATTGTTTCTCTGCCAACTTCTACACCTGGTGGTTTTTTTTTTTTATCTATGGCCCTCTCATCTTCTGTTTCCTTTTCATATCTTAGTTGGGGATATTTTCCATAGCATGAAATGGAATTTCCTTATATGCTAGCTTTCCAGGTTCCCCTGTATACTTTCTTTTCTTTCCCTTTTCTCTTGAAGTTTTCTTTCTATCTTGGCATTATTTTTCTTGGAAAAGTCAGGTGAGAGAGATTGCATTGCTCAGGATTGATAGTGACTTGTTAGGAGAATCAAGAGGAGATTGTAGACCATTTCAGAAATCATTAGAAAGCAGGAAAAGCAGCAAGGGGATAAGGGTGAAGGAAAAAAAGAAGTGAGTCACTTTTGGTCATTGGCTTGTAGGTTCCTAAAAGAATATGACAAATTCAAGATAGGCATAAGCAAGAGTCAGCAAGTGAGTCTACCAGGTTCAACTAGGGTATCTGGACTTACCCAATTCTCCTGCAAATGAGACAGAGTGAGGTCCGTTGAGTGGATTGAGAAGGCAGTGGAGGGGAGGATTTTTATGTAGTCTTTGGCCAACCTCCTGCCTGACCATCAGGCCACATGGGCTGAACCCCTAATTGCAGAGCTACCACGAGGATCTTTCTCGATAACTGCCTGGGGGTTTGAATCATCGCTTGTGATGCTTGTTAGTCAGCCACCTTTTCTAGGTCTTGGGCACACACCAGGATCTAGCAAGGAAAGGTTATTTCTGGATATCCTGCCCCTCAACAATCACCTTGGAGGTGATGGGAGAAGAATGTCCATAAGATGTTATCTTGCCCTCTTCAAATCCCAGGATCTCTGGGGTGCCTATGAGTCTTGCCAAGGCTTGCGCAATTCACTGGGGCCATCAGGAAGAGATAAGATCCATCTCCTTCATCTTGTATTTGCCAACATGAAAGGAGCTTCAATGGGCTTCTGAAGTCAAGGGTCTGTCTGGGAGATGGGATGGGGGCCAAGAGGTGGCATAGCCTGTTTCAGAGCCTCCCACTCATGGATGGACTGATTTATCTAACTGAACCACCCACCCCTGGGGCCAATCTAATGGTTTCAAGAAAATGAAGATAAAAATGTTCTTGCAGATTCTAAAGAGGGGCTTTGGAGAAGACTAGGGGAGAGGTCAACTGGGATGAATGTCCTTTCTCCCCCTTCCTTCATCTTCACTTTCCAAGGGCTTACTCATTGGTTTGTCTCCATTGCCAACTAGCAAAGTGGGTGGAATAAGGTGAGACTTCTTAAAAGACTTCTTCAAGTCAATAAAATTCTAAGCAGATGAAAGGGAGAGTATTAAAAGAAACACACTTTGAGTGACTGATCCTTTACCTTGAATTCTCCCCTCTTCCCTTACACCTCCATTTAAAATGCTTTTCATCCTTGCAGCTCAAATCCCACATAGTACAGGAAAGCTTCCTGTGTTTCCCTCCCTCCTCCCCCCAAAAAGACTTTGTCCTTCTCTGATCCATTACAGTATTTATGATCTGTACCATTCACATGATACAATACCAGTACCAAATAGGATCACAGATTTATAACTATTAGGGACCATTTTATGCAACCAACCATTTTACAGATGAGATATCTGAAGCCCAGAGATTCTATAACTTGATTGAGCTCACAGAGACAGCTGGGTTTAAATGCAGTTCCTCTCATTCTAAATTCAGTGCTCTTTCCATTGAACCAAACTGCTATATATATATATATATATATATATATATATATATACATATATATATATATATATTTATGTTATTTGCATAAATATTTTTTCTCTACTTACTAGATTATAAGCTACTTGAGAATAGAGACTGTGTTTTACATAATTTTGTATTTTCATAGTGGTCAGTATAGGACTTCATACATGGTAAGCACTGGGTAAATATTGGTTCAGTATATACAAAGATTTGCTGTTGAGTCATTTTAGTTGAGCCTGACTCTTCGTGAACTCATTTGTGATTTTTTGGAAAATATAATGGAGTGGTTTGCCATTTCTATCTCTTGTTCATTTTACAGATGAGGAAACTGAGGCAAACAGGATTAAGTGACAAGATTTGTACTCAGGAAGTTGAATTTTCATTACTTCAGGTCTGGTGCTCTTTCCACTCTACTACCTAGATGCCCACAAAACAATGGGAGAGGTTTGAATTTTAGTTAAGACAAACTTCCTATACTTGAGGAGCTTACAGTCTAGTAGAATATATGGCACCCAGATAACTATAATAAAAAATTTTGCACAAGTATGTGAAAGGGCTGCAAGCAGAGTTTGAAGTTCTGAGAGGGAAGGTTGCTGCCAATGAGGGAATCAGGGAAGGCTTCATCAATCCAGAAATATTTATTGAACATCTATGGTTACCAGACACTATGCTAGGTGCTAGAGATACAAGTACAAAGAACGAAATGTCTGTTAAGCAATTGGTAAAGGAGAGGAGAGACAGATTGAAGATTCACACAGATATATGTGTGAATCTTTTTAGAGTAGATAGGATTTAAAGTATGCTTGAAAAGATGAATAGGAATTCAATAATCTAAATAGCAAGGAGAAAGTGTGAATAAAAGACAGGATTAGGAAAATGTGTTGTGAGAGGAAGATAGTAGTCAATTTTGGAGAAATTGTTGAGTATATGGAAGAGATAATATGAGATGAGACTAGAGAGATAGAGTGGCAACAGTCTGGATTAAGGATTAAGGAATTTGGGAACAATTGGGAACAGAAGGGTAAAATGATTTTATTTTAACATGAGAAGATTAGCTTGATCCACGTGAAGGATGGGTTGACTAGAGGGAGAAAGGAATGGAAATCATAGCTTATCTGTCCTTCAGTAGGTAGAACACTGGCCCTGATGTCAGGAGCTGAGTTCAAATCCAGCCTCAGACACTTACTAGCTGCTTGGTTCTGGGTAAGTCACTTAATCCTGATTGTCTCCAAAAAAGAAAGAGATAGGTCAGAGTATGTTATGTTTTTAGTTTTCTCCCTATAGTCAGACAGTATCTCCAAATGAGTTGAATGAATTTGCATTTCCAGATCTATCCATATTCAAACATATTCTTCAGGAAGCTTTTCTTGCTTTACCATTAACTGCCACTTGCTTCACATTTTTTTATCCTTCACTAATTAATTCCCTTTTGTTCTTCTTATACTGTATGAAAGTGTAGGCATGGATATATGTCTGTATTGTTCTTTCTTTTTACCTAGATTATAGGTACTCAAGAGAGAAATTCTCAGATCCCTGTACTCCCAAATACCCCCAATCCCCGAGTTCTGTATGTTGTCACTTGTTAAGAGTGTGAGATGAAGAACTTTACTTTGCTTGAGATATAGGGTTGCATGGTGATGGTAGTATTTAACAGTGACCTGAGAAGATAAAATTTAAATTTTTTTGAGTGAGGATAGTGTTTTTTTTTTTTAATTTTGCAATTCTACTGACTCTGCACATAGTTGGTACTTAATAATGTCTGATGGTTGAGTCCCTGAGAAGTCTGCCCAATGGCCTGGCATTTTGGAGTTTACCCAGCTTGCTCTAGAGGAGTTATAGACATATAGGAGTAAAAGAATGGGAGTTAGGAGACCTGCATTCAAATTCTGACTTTATAATTTACTGTTAATGAGATATCTTATGCCCTTATTTTAGGCTCATGTTTCCTCATCTATAAAATGAAGAGTTTGGAGTAGATGATCTCTCTTTCTAGTTCTATATCCTATGATTCCTATTAATTTCCTCTGTTCCCAACCCTCCAGCAAGACTGGTGTTAATCTGATTTAATAATGTCCAAAATGCAAGATTCTAGATTTCTGCAACTGTCATTATTGGAGCCAAGGTGTCATTAACCAAGACTAGTGGAGGAGACTCAGGTGTGTTCATGACATCGCTATTCTCATCCCCATTAGCTAAATATAACCTTTGTTGAGATCATAAAGGTTCCCAGACTCCTCTGAATCACTCTCTGCCATGCCCTGTCTGCATATGACAGGGCCATGATACTGATAAAACTGAATGGCACAGAATGTGGTCACTCCCGTTTCACTATGGAGGAAATGCCAGAAGTATTTCGAAGTGTCTCATGTGACTGCAGCATTTATGAATTACCTGGAGGGAGATTTCACCATTTTCTAAAATTCCCTTCTCTCTGTGTCATCTCGAGGACCATTTTTGAATCAGAAGGGTTTCAGAAGAGACCCTTAGAAATCATAGGAAGAGCTAGGGAAGGTCCTCAGATGATTTTCTTCTAAACCCTTCATTTGAACATCTCACACAATAGATGCTTGTTAAGTGAATGAATGATTTCATTTTACAGATGAAGAAACTAAGGCCCAGAGAGGTGGTTTACCCAGTAGTATGAAACTCACACAAGAAACAAGTAAGGAGATAATAATATTCTAATAAAAGGTGGACACCATCAAATTCAACTCATTCCTTTTACATAGGAGAATACTGAAGCACAGAGAGGCTCAGTAACTTACTCAGGGTGACACAGCTAGTATCTAAAGTGGGATCTGAACCCAAGTTTTCCTTACTGGTAATCAATAAAAGATTTTTGGTTTGAACCAGAGACTCATTCTCACACAATTGCTTTGTGTTTATTTTGACCCTGACCTTCTCTAGACTCAATGGGTCTGTCAGACCTTTCTGGTGGGAGGGAGGATGTGGATGAAAAAATTTAATCCAGCAAGTGTATTTGCATTCAAAATTCTTTTCCCTACCCCTCTCACCCCTCCATCATCCCTTTTCCTTCTATAATAGAATTTCCCCCAATTTCCTCCTTGGAGAAAAAAGAGAAAAAAGAAATTGAAGGCTGAGATTTAAATATTTTTAACCAATGATGGCCCGAGTCTTCTGGGAGGTGGTCCAGTCCCTGATAGGATGGGGAGAAAGGGGCAGAGGGGAGAAATATGATAGTCAATTCAATTCAGTTTTTTAAAATACCTAATAGAGAAGTCAAACTCATACTTCAAAATAATAATAATAATGATAATGAAAATTAATAATAAAATAGTACTAAAATTAAAAAATGATGAAAAATGACAGTCCTTCCCAGTCAGTCGATAAACATTAAGTGCCTATTGTATCTAGAATATTCCATACTGGGGTTATGACATGTGATAAAGAGGTATAATCCTTACTAAGAATAGCAGGGTCAAAGAACCTCTGCCCCAGGAAAATTTGAGGGGGAAAAGGATCACTTTTTTGACAACTTGCTATTTTAAATTCATTTAATTTCATTTAAATTCATTTCAAGTCATCAGTAGTTACCTTCCCTAACAATAGTAGTGGTTTTCCTTTGACCATGAAGATCATGACATCTGGAAAGTGATAAAAACTGGTGTTTTGGATCAAGAGAGTGGTTTAGACAGAGAATGGAATTCCATGAATGTGGTTGTTGTTGAAAAAAACCTCATAGAATTTCAGAGATAAGCTTGGACTTCAGATGTCATATAATCCAGGGATTCTTAATCTGGGTATGGACCCCAAAGAATCTATGCATGGATTTTAGAGAGTCTAGTTTGTGATTTTTAAATAAAAAAAACCCACTCTTTATTTTGGTATAAATTTTTTCTGTAATAATACATACTTTGCCTGATATATTTAAAAAAATTCAGTGAATTAAAATTTTGTGCATTATTTATTCTGAATAGGGTTTCATAGCATTCATGGAGCTTGCCAGAGGGAACCATGACACAAAAAATTAAGAACCTCTGTTATAACCCAATTTTTTGATTTCCTCTATAGTAAGTCTTTCTGTTTTGGCTTAGTTATTTTTCAGTTGTGTCTTTATGACCCCTCTGGGGATTTTATTAGCAAAGATACTGTAGTGGTTTGTCATTTCCTCTTTCAGCTGTATGAAGAAACTGAGGCAAAGCAGGGTAAGTAACTTGCTCAGTCACACTACTAATAAATGTTTGAGACTGGATTTAGGAAGATGAATTCTTGACTTCAATGAATTTTATTTTGAAATTTTATTTTGAAAACTTATGACTCTGAAATCAGCTAAGATTCTTTGGCATTTCACTTGATCTCCACAGGTCTCAGTTTTCTCTTCTGTAAAATGGGGGGGCTGAATTATTAATCTCTATGAAGTGCCTTCTAGTTTCTTTTGTCACTGGCTACTCCACACTTATTCAGCCTCCCCTTAAACCCAATCATTGACAAGTATCTTGTTCTTTCCTCTCTAATGGACCATGCTGGACAATTCGACTTAGAATGTCCTATCTTTACTTGATCTGAAATGTCTCCCTGTTACCTTCCACACATTTGGTCACAGGTGTTTTCTTTCAGGCAAAACAAGTAAAATTAAGATGAATCAAGGAATGATGAGAGACAAGTACAAAGGATTCATGAAAGAAAATGTTATCTATCCAGTCTGAATGCAGACTGAATGTAGAGCATATTTTCTGCAGTTACTTTATTCTTCCTTGTGGTTATTTTTCCTTTTGATCCTTTTTCCACAACTGAGACTAATTATAGAAATGTGTTATACAAGGTAGCAAATGTTTAAACTATTTCAAACTACCTACCATTTTCAAAAGAGGGGAGGGGAGGGAGGGAGAAAAATTTGGAACTCAAAATCTTGTGAAAAAAAACTAAAGATTTAACAATATTTAATTGGGGGAAATAAAATAGCACTAAAATTTAAAAAAACAGATGAATCAAGAAACAATTTTGGAATTGTTGTCAGGGACCTGGCTCCAACCCCAAATCTTTTACAATTAGAGATTTCAATGAAATACTCTGTAATTTGGGGTCTTGAGGACTAATGGAAAGTCTTCCTCCAAGTGGAGAAGCTCAAGCCTTTGCTGGATGGCATTTATTAAAGACCTATTAAATTATAACCATCTAGGGGGTGCAGTGGATAGAACTCTGGAGACAGGACCTGAGCTCAAATTCAGCCTCAGGAACTTGACATGTACTAACTGTGAGACTTTGGGCAGCTTCACATTGCTTCTATCCAGGGCCATCTCCAGTCATCCTGATTCAGATCTGACCTCTGGACTTAGATGGCTCCAGAAGAGAAAGTGAGCCTGATGACTTAGTAGCGTCCCCCCCCTCCCAGCTCAATTCCAGTTTACATGTACCATCTCCCTGATGTTAAGATCATCTTCAAGAACAAAGGATGAGCATCATTATAATATGCCATTATATTGATAATGTGGTGGCCAAAAATGGTAAGGGATCGCATTAAAAAACTTAAAGAAACAAGATTGGATAGAGATCCTCTGTAGTTGGCTCTCCTCAGACCTTACCTGGGGTTCTATATTCAATATGGAGTGCCATTGGTTAAAAGGGACATGAAAATCAGGGTGGTGAGATCTTGAAAACTCCTGTAGGAGACTATAGATGGAGTGTGTGTCAAAGGATTTAAAAAAAGTCTACAAACTCACAAATATAAGGACAAAAAAAAGTGAATGAGTTCAAGTACATAGCATCTTAAGTTTCACACACCCTCAAAAATAAACACATTCTCACTGCAGCTGAAAAGTATTCTGGTATGTACTTTAACAATTAGTTTATATCTCAGCATCTTAATGTGTTTTGCAAATAGCTTTCCTGTATTTACATATCTATTTATTTGATGAGTATCTCCAGTTGTGAAGTCTGAGTAATTAAGATAGCTATTCATAAATAAAACCTCCAAGTATGTATATGTCAGTCCTTCAGTCAACTTCCCTGGGGCCCAGGACTGCCCTCTGCCAGGATACTCTAGGTCTTAATGATAAGAGGAAACAAAGGGGGAGATGAAAGATTCTGGGTGTTTAGAACTGAAGATTCATTGACTTTGAGTAGCAAGAGAGGTGGCAACAAGCATAAATTCCAACTTGGAATCTCCAGGAAAGGTGTATTGGGAAATTCTGTGAGGCTTTTTGGGAACCTTGTTCTTTACCTATTGCCTTACCATCATGGACTGTCATCCCCAGATTCATCTGAGGTATTCAACCTCGTTCTTATTCCTAAGCTGTTATGTTATAGAGAGAACTGTGGATGTAAGTTCCTATAGGAACATATCAAAATGAAACTAGAAGGCACTTTATAGAGATTAACAATTCAACCCCTTCATTTTACAGAAGAGGAAACTGAGACCTGTGGAGATCAAGTGAAATGCCAAAGAATCTTAGCTGATTTCAGTCATAAGTTTTCAAAATAAAATTATATTTTTTTAATGAACAGAAATTTCTTTCACATCCTTACCCATTGGGTAGAAGGAAACCTCTTTATAGCAGATAGATTGGCAAGCAAATTTCTTCATTGGACATGTCTATAAAATATGTTCTGTAAAATAAATTCTGAATTTTGAATTTGGAACCTCTGTCAGGAAATGGGTAACTAGAAAATTGATTTGAACCTAAGTTGACTTCAAATTCAGTGATCCTTTTATTATACTGCACTGCTCTTAGTCCAAACTCTGCTAATGCTCCCTGGGCCTCAAAACCATATATTTATAGTTGGAAAGAAAATCTTAAAATCCGATTAGTAGAGAAGTGAAACTCATACTTCAAAGGTATAGGGCAGCCATGTGGTGCAGTGGATAGAGCACTGACCTTGGAGTAAGAAGGAAGATAGTTTGAATCCAGTCTCAGACACTTGATACTTGCTAGTTGTGTGACCTTAGGCAAGTCCCTTAACCCTAATTGTCTCTCATCCAGGGCTGTCTATAATTGTCCTGATTCATATCTGGCCACTGGACCCAGATGGCTCTGAAGGAGAACTTGAAGCTGGTGACTTAGCACAGCCCCCCCCTGCCCCCCCCCAATCCAATTCATGTTCTTGTCAAGGCATTACCTCCCTCATTTGAGAAGGAAGGACAAACATCATCAGCTACTTCAAGTGAAAAATGATGTAGTCCTTGTCTCATTTTTTCAGATGAGGATACTAAGGCCCACACTTATCTTGATAATGATTTTTGACCTAAGGTTTGGGTGAGTTAAGTGGCAGGGATAGGATTTGAACCCAGACCCTCTAATACTGATCTGGTATTTCTGCTGCTTCAGTTTCTCTATGAGGAGGAATCACCAACATTTAATACTTAAGTCTCTTTTTGCTCCAACTTGCTGTGAGCCTTATAATTCTCTGCTTCTTTTTTACTAAGACTGTTCATGTTTAGTTAGCATCATGCCTTCAATTTGGCATGGAAAACATTTACTTTTGGGCCAGTGATCCTGCTTAATTCATAGGTCATAGGTTTGGCACTTGAAGAGCTAAGAAGAAACCTTATTAGACCAGTTTTACAGATTGAGACCCAGAGAAAATGTTTTGTCTAAGGTGGTTATACAAGTAATGAATGAATAACAAAGCCAGGATTCAAACCTGTCTCCACAGACCCCAAATCCAGAACTTTTCCCACCTGTCCTATAACTGTCTTTTTTCAGGTTTAAGGGCAACTCGTGCCCCTTTATAAAGGAGACCTAACCCTCTTCTGTCATGTTTAGGGTTGTATGGAATTACTCTTCAATGGAGTCCCCATTATCTCAGAGCCATCTGACCTTGCAATCATAAATTCTTGTGATGGTATTTTCCTGCTGTTTATTTTTAAAACACTCTTCCACTTTGGACTGGGTAAGAGGTTATTAATGTCTTGACCAAATATAATTACTGAGCACAAGAGGGAGATGACACACAAAGGGTGTTCCTTTCCCTGAATTCCCTTTGATCTGGCGCTTTGCTGGGAAAGTAGAAATTAGGTGATATCTATCTTGGGCTCCAAATATCTGGGAGACTAGGACACTGCTCCTAGGTGTCCTCAAACTCAAATTGCTGCTAGTCCCCTTCAAAGTCTCTCTTTTTCCCCACCCGAGGTCCTGTAGGGACAATAAAGAGCTGAAACCAAGCCAGTAACTTCTTTTTCAGAGGAGTAAACTCAGGTCCAGGGGGCTAGTGACTTTCCCAAGACTGAAGTCCCACTTTTATCAAATTATTTAGAACTAAGAGGGAAAGAGTAGGAACTGACTGGTCAGTAACTCTGGACTGGCCAGGGCCATGAGTCAATGCTACCAGAGAAACAAATACTCGGACCTAAACCAGACTGCCCTGAAGTGCCTCTTGTTGGGGATGTGAAATGGGGTGATGACTTGCAGACATTGAGTAATTCATTCAACCTGGGCATTTCTGGATCTCTGAAAGGTTGTCCTTTAGACTCTTCTGACCCAGAGTCAGTGCACTTATGTGACACCCTTGGAGAGGGTATAATCAACCAGTCTCATAAAAGAAACTGAAATGAGCTTCCTCAAAGTCCTTAATTTGACTAGTAACACTCAGGGTGTATGGGGTGTTCTGGGAGGCCTGAGATCACTGGTGTGAAGGCTTGCTTTTTTAGGGCATTCACTTTTGGGGTCTGTTATCCAACACACACTTGGGCTTTATGCTATAGCACTCAGCAGAGGCCTAAACTGGGGTGAGGGTAACTGATAGATCTCAAGCCCATTGTAGAATGAGGGGGATGTCTCTCTCAATCCTGTGAAGATTTCCCCTGACAGAATGGAGAGATGAGAACAATTTGTTTCAGTGGTCATGAAGGTAAACTGAAGCAGGTGCTGTACAGTGTGCTTGGATCAGGAGAGGGGGACCTTTTTTCTGCCACTTGTCATCTGGAGATTTATAATATCATTCACTGCTATATTTGGCCAAACATTTAATTCATCCCTAAAAAAGTTCCAAGAAAATTGAATTTCAAGCCTTTCCTGTGGTTACCAGGGCAGCATCAATCCAAATGATTTTGAGGGCCTTATAGGGTCTAAAAGATGGATGTTCCCAGTCCTTGGCTTAAAGCTTGGTCAGACATGAAATATGAAAGGGAATCCTGGGCTGCCATCATCAGTTATCCTGACTTTTGTCCTGCCCCTGACTTCAATGAGTCTGGAAGAGAATAAAGGCTGACTGTGCAACTCTGTCTCACTTATATCCAATCAACTCCCAGGTCAAGATATTATCCAATGATGTCACTGGTCTTTGAAATCGAAAAATGAGCAACAAAGAAGCAAACAAACAGCAATTCGTATTATTTACATGGTGACGAGATAGCCTTCTCATGGAGTTAGCATAACAATTCTGGTATGTCCACCATCATTGGATAAAAGAAAGGGCATTAGGATTCATCTAGTTTAACCCACTCATTTCACAGATGAGGAAACTCAGCCTCCTGCAGTATAGTGACTTATCCAAGGTCTCTCAACTACTAAGATGAGCTTGAACCAAGACTCAAGTCAATGGCTTCTGACTCCAAGTTCATTGCTTTTGCAATTGGTACCTAAATGACTCTGGTATTTGAACTAGAAGGAAATATGTAAAGAGGAGGGGTTCTGTGTAGGACCTCTCTGAGTATATAAGTTCAAGTACACTTCCAGAATGGAGTACTTATCATTAAACTTTACTAATAAGACAGAAATGGTATCCCAGATAAAATTTTTTCTTAATAATATTTTTCCTTTTAAAATTTTGAGTTCCAAATTATTTCCCTTCTTCCCACCATTTTCCCCACCCACTGAGAAGCAAGTAATATGATATCAAATATACAAGTGACATCATGCAAAATATATTTCCATTTTTGAAGAAAAAACCCTATACTTCAACTTGCATTCAGTTTATAAGTTCTCTCTCTCTGGTGGTGGACAGTATTTTTCATCATGAGTCCTTTGGAATTACCTTCAATCATTGTATTGATCAGAGTAGCCAAGTCTTTCTCAGTTGATAATCATTAGATATGTTCAATGATCTCCCAGTTCTTTTTACTTTGCATTAGTTCATATAGATCTTGCTATGTTTCTCTGAAACCATTCCCTTATAGCACAACAGTACTCCACCACAATTTGTTCAACCATTCCCCAACTGATGAACATTTCCCCTTGATTTCCAATTTTTTGATCCCACAAATAGAGCTGTTGTAAATATTTTTGACCATATAGATCCTTTTTCTTTAATTACTTTTTGATATAGGCCTTATTATGAGATTTCTGGATCCAAGGGTATATATATAGTTTTATAGCTCTTTGGACATAGTTAAAAATTGTTCTCCAGAATGATTATATTTATCACCACTATACCAATAATTCATTCATGTACCAATTTTTCCCTTATCCCTGTAATATTGGTATGAGGTGGTTCCTCAGAGTTTTTTTTAATGTACATTTCTCTAATCAATAGTGATTTAGCATTTTTATGTGGCAAAGATAGCTTTGATTTCCAATTCTAAAAATCTTTCAATTTATATCCTTTTTGATCATTTATCAATTGGGGAATGACTTATTTTCATAAATTTGACCCAGTTTTATGTTCATTAGATTTGAGAAATGAGTTATCAGAGAAGCTTGTTATAAAATTTTTTGATATTCATTTTCCTTTATATCTTTTAGCATAATATAGTTTCCTTGATTGGTTCTTTTAGATAGGACAATTTTCTTTTGCTTTGTCTGAGGTCATGATTGTTGACCTCTGCCTTTTTTACTTCAGCTGAAGTATGTTAGAATCTGCTCTAGTCCTTTAATTTTCTGAGTGTGTCTTTGAGTGTGTCTTTTGTAAATAACACATTACTGGATTTTTTTACTAATTCATTATGCTATATGTTTCTGTTTTATGAGTGGACTCAGCCTATTTGTATTCACTGTTATGAATACTGTGTATTTCTCCCCATTCCATTTTCTTCTTTCCTCCCTCTCTTTTAATACTGTCCTTCCTCAAAAGTCTGTTTTGCTTCTAATCATTGTCTCTCTTAATTAACTCCATGCTTCACTCACAACTCACCTTTTCTCTTTATTGCCCCTTCTCTCCTATTTCTAAACATTTCTAAGCATATATATATATACATATATATTTATATACACATACATACATACATACATACATTTTTTCCCCTCTTTGAACCAATTCCAATTAAGACTGAGGTTTTAGCATTGCCCACCATGTCCATTTTCCCATCCATTATAAAAACTTTTCCTTGAGTGCCTCTTTTATGGGAGATAATCTCCCCCATCCTATCTTTCCTTTGCCCCTTCTTCCAATATATTTTTTCTCACTCCTCCCCCCTTTTTTGAGATCATTCCAACATAATAATCTACTTATAGTCATATATCCTTTGTTCATATAAACTTTTAACTTCTCTGTTAACTATACAATTCTCAGGAGTTAAATTTTCTCATGTAGACATATGAATAATTTAACTATAAGTCTTTTATGATCATTTTTTCAAGTTTACTTTTTATGCTTTTCTTGAGTCTTCTATTTGAATATCAAATTTCCTATTCAGTTCTAGTCTTTTAAACATCAGGAACTTGAAAGTCTTCTTTTTCATAAATATTCATTTTGCCTTCATTACATTCAATTTTGCTGGGTAGATTATTCTTGCTTGTATTCATGCTTTCCCTTTCTGAATATCATGTTCCAAATTCTCTGCTCCTTTAATTGAAGTATTTTAAAACTCTGACTTGGGAGCTCTGGAATTAGTCTATGATATTCCCAGTTTTCATCTTAGTATTTCAGGTAGTGATTTATGAATGCTGTTTATATCTTACTTTTTTGTATCTAAGATATGAGGGAAATTTTCCATGATAATTTCTTGAAATATTGATGTTTAAGCTTTTTCTTTGATCCTTCCTTTTAGTAATTCTTAAATTATCTCTCCTCAATCTATGTTTTTCATGTCAGTTATTTTTATGGTGAGACATTTCATATTTTCTGTTTTTTCATTCTTTTGACTCATCTTATTGCTTCATGTTGCTTCCTGGACTCTTCCACTCACCTAATTCTAATTTTTAAGTGATTATTTTCTTCAGTGAGATTTTATTAGACTTTTTCCCCTTTGACCAATTTTGATTTTTAAGGTTTTTTTCCCCAGTGAATTTTTGTACCTCATTTTTCACTTGATTATTTTTTGCAAAGCAATGGGGTTAAATGAATTGCCCAAGGTCACACAGCTAAGAAAAGAATTGTCTGAGGCTGGATTTGAACTCAGGTTCTCCTGATTCTAGGGCCAGAGCTTTATCCACTTGTACCATCTAGCTGCCCCCTTTTCCATTTGATTTTTAAGGAGATTTCTTCAGTTTATTTTTGTGCTTCTTTTACCATTTGGTCAATTCTGTCTTTTTCAGTTATTTTAATATTTTTCTTCCTCTTTTGTGCCTGCTAATTCTCTTTTTATGATTTTTCTTTCATCATTCTCATGTTTTTCCAATTTTCCTCTACCACTCATTTCTTTCCTTAACTCTTCCACAATTCTTGCTGGGTCTGGATCCAATTAAAATTATTCTTTGAGGGTTTTTTGAGTTTATGTCTTGGTCTTCTCAAGTCATCATAGTAGCTTTTTATGTCCAAATCGCTTTTTGCTCATTTTCCAGGCCATTTTTTTGACTCTGAACTTTTAATAAAATTGGATTCTGCTCAGGGTGGGAGGCATTGTCCCAAACTTCAAGAGTTTTGTGCTGCTATTTTCAGAACTAGTCCTGGTGTCTGCAAGTTTTGGTGCTTCCAAGGTTGATACCGGGAGAGGTGTGGTCACTACTATCTTTGGTCTAAGTCTGATCTTTATCGAGGAAGGAGCCTCTGCTCTCCGGTAACTACCTATGCTAGCCTTCCTCTTGGCTTTGGTGCTGTGATCAGGTCCCCTTAATCCCTTATGACCAACCACAAAGTCCTCTCCATCCTATAACTATGACCTAGAACTATGTATGGACAATAGAGTGCTACTCGGCACCAGCTGTACCAGTGCTGGCAAAGGGTCCCCTGTAATCTCTGAGCAATTGTCTGACCCAATTTCTCTGGGCTGAGAGCTCCCATTATTGCTACTTGTGTGGATTTGGATCAAGTCTCTACCTTGGTACTCTTCTTCTGCTGACCTCTTGTTTTCTCAATACCAGAAAAAAATGTCTCACCCTTTGTTTTTTTGATTTTGCTGCTCTAAAATTTGAAGAGAGTAATTTTAAAGCTGTTTGCAGAAGGTTGGGAGAATTCAGCTGGGTGGCTACCCCTAATCCACCTTTCTTGGTTCATTGATCTAGCCCAGATAATCTAACACAACAAAGACTCTTTTCTTTGCTATGGAATGAAGTAAATTGACTCTAGGGATAAACTTACAGAGATGACTATTTGAGTTATTGGTGTGTGTTTGTGTGGGTTAAAAGAGGGCAATTCTCCATATTGAATCAATAGATACAACCAAGAAAGTGAAGGCAAATATGAGGCTGCCATTAAAGAGACATAGCTTCCAGAAATAAAATGTTATCCTGTTCTGATCAGACCTCATCTGAAGTATTGTGTCTAGTTCTAGGTAACCAGTTAAAAAATATATTGCTAAACTGGTGAATGTCCAGAGGAATGGATCCAGGATATTGAAGTGCCTCGAACCCATACCAGAAACCCATACCACTGGGGTGATTAGAGAAGAGGCAATTTAAGAGTGGTCAGGTGGGATGGGGTTGAGTGAGAAAAGATAAAAGTGGGAGAGCACACTTTATCTTTGTTTGGTCCTAGAAGTAACAAAGCAGAAACATTTTAGGCTTGAATCAGGATAAACTTCCTCATAATGAACTATCCAAAAGTGGAATGGATTACCTTGAAAGCTCTTATGGGATTTTAAAGAATTGAAGGATCATTTACATGTTAGGTGTTGAATAACTTGAATGTTTTTAAAGTTTAATTTTAAAACTAAGGTATTTTGATTTGGGGAATTCTATCTTCTCTCCCCCCAACAATTGGTATCCTAAATAGTTTGGATCGATTTTAATTTGGGACTTAAATTTAAATCATGGAATTTAAAAATAGCAAAGAGGGAAACAAACCCAGAAAGAGAAATTAAATTTGTTCAAGGCACCATGGTTAAATAAGCCTTAAGTCCTAGATCTTCTATCTCTCCCAAGTCCTGTTTTCTTTCAGACATGCCATGTAATTTGCAGAATAAATTTTAAAGTATCTGGCAGAGTTTTGTGTGACTCAGGATGGAAGAAAGTGTGAAATGAAAGGTGAAAGTTTTCCAGTGGATAATACACTGTGGGGAACATAATTGAATTACTTGTAATCTAGGCCAACCCTGGAAGGAGTTGACTTTTGTAAAAGTTAATCTAGGCCAACCCTGGAAGGAGTTGACTTTTGTAAAAGTTGGCCCCAAGTAAGTTGGCTTAATGAAAGTTAGTTCATGACTCAAAAGAAAAAAGACAAAAGCATGTTTTTGATGCACAGCAGAGAAACACGTTTACTTGTCAGTTCATAGCTTCAGTTACAGGCTCCCAAGATGGATAGATGGTGATGCTGGTGGTTAACATTCAATGCTCTTCATTCCGTGGGGGGCATGGTGGTGGTGGGCATGGAGGGATACATGTTGTACATTTTGGAGGGCAAGGGCATGGTGGTGGACATTTAGGAGGGCAAGGGCATGGTGGTGGACATTTGGGTGGGCAAGGGCAAGGAGGAGGACAGCATGGCATGCATTTAGGGGGACAAGGAGTACAGGGGACGACGCATTTGACTGGGCAGGTTGGTACGCATTTCTCAGAGCAACGTTGCAGAAGTTTCCGTAGGCAACTTGGTTGGCACCTGGGCTCACAGCACCTGGGCTCACAGCACTTTGGTTCGCAACACTTAGGCTCAGTCTTTTTTTTGTCGTCTTCACTCGACATGTGTTTTTTCTTCTTTCAACCCTAGAAATGAATCAGATAAATGCTTGTGAGGACAACAAATTGGAGACACTTTGTGTAGCCCCTAGCTTTTGTCTTTTCTCATCTATTGATTCCTTTTCTCTTAGTTTCTGAGCTAAGAGGGAAATAAGAGACCGAAGTTGACTCTATGGGAGAAAAACATTTTTTAGACCTCCCCTTTACCTATGGTCTATCATATCCTATGCGTCTATAGATTGCAGGACTCCTCATTCTCCCTTCTGTACATTAGGAAGCTTGATAATTTCACCTTAGCTCTTGGGCAACTTTAGTGCTACTAGTTGCTTTTTGGCCTAACCCATTTTTTCCTTTAAGATTTTATTTACTTTTGAGTTTTACAATTTTTCTAATCTTCCTTCCCTATCCCCACCCCCAATCCAGAAGCCAGCCTTTTAGTCTTTACACTGTTTCCATGGTATACATTGATCCCAGTTGAATGTGATGAGAGAGAAATCATATCCTTAAGGAAGAAAAATAAAGTATAAGAGATAGTAGAATTACATAAGATAATTTTTTTCTAAATTAAAGGTAATAGTCTTTGGTCTTTGTTCAAACTCCATGATTCTTTCTCTGGATACAAATGGTATTCTCCATTGCAGATACCTCAAATTGCCCCTGATTGTTGCACTGATGGAATGAGTGAGCCCATCAAGGTTGGTCATCACCCCCATGTTCCTGTTAGGGTGTACAAAGTTTTTCTGGTTCTGCTCATCTTGTTCAGCATCAGTTCATGCAAATCCTTTCAGGCTTCTCTGAATTCCCATACCTCCTGGTTTCTAATAGAACAATAGTGTTCCATGACATACATGTACCACAGTTTGTTAAACCATTCCCCAATTGAAGGACATTTACTTAATTTCTAATTCTTTTGCCACCACAAACAGGGCCACTATGAATATTTTTGTATAAGTGATGTTTTTACCCTTTTTCACAATCTCTTCAGGGTATAGACCCAATAGTGATATTGCTGGATCAAAGGGTATGCACATTTTTGTTGCCCTTTGGACATAATTCCAAATTTCTCTCCAGAAAGGTTGGATGAATTCACAGCTCCACCAACAATGTATTAATGTCCCAGATTTCCCACATCCCTTTCAACATTGATCATTGTCCTTTCTAGTCATATTGGCCAGTCTGAGAGGGTGTGAGGTGGTATCTCAGAGATGATTTAATTTGCATTTTTCTAATAAGTAATGATTTAGAGCAATTTCTCATGACTATGGATTGCTTTTATTTCCTCATCTGTAAATTGCCTTTGCATGTCCTGTGACCACTTGTCAATTGGAGAATGGCTTTTTTTTTTTGGAAAATTTGACTTAGTTCTCTGTATATTTTAGAAATAAGTCATTTGTCAGAAATACAAGTTGTAAAAACTGTCTCTCAATTTACTACATTTCTTTTGATCTTGGTTACAGTGGTTTTATGTGCAAAAGCTTTTTAATTTAATGTAATCAAAATTATCTAGTTTGGTTTTTTTTAGTTTTTTTTTTTTTTGCAAGGCAAATGGGGTTAAGTGGCTTGCCCAAGGCCACACAGCTTGGTAATTATTAAGTGTCTGAGGCTGGATTTGAACTCAGGTACTCCTGACTCCAGGGCCAGTGCTCTATCCACCGCGCCACCTAGCTGCCCCTAGTTTGTTTTTAATGATGTTCTCAATCTCTCTTCCTTGGTCATAAACTGCTTCCCTTTCCATAGATCTGACAGGTAAACAAGTCCTTCATCTTCAAGGTTGCTTATAATATTGTTTTTCATGTCTAAATACTGTATCCATTTTGATCTTATCTTGGTATGGGGTGTCAGGTGTTGGTCTAATCTAAGTTTCTTCCATACTAACTTCCAATTTCCCAAAAGTTTTTATTGAAGAGAGTGTTTTTATCCCCATAACTGAACTCTTTGGGTTTATCAAGAGAGAGTTTTTATCCCCATAACTGAACTCTTTGGGTTTATCAAACAGCAGATTACTATAATAATTTCCTGCTATTACCTAATTTATTCCACTGATCCACCACTGTATTTCTTAGCCAATACCAGACAGTTTTGATGACTGATGCTTTATAATATAATTTTAGATTTGGTAAGGCTAAGGCACCTTCTTTTGGACTTTTTTTTCATTGAACCTCTGGAAATTCTTGACTTTTTATTTCTCCATATGAATTTACTTGCAACTTTTTCTAACTCATTAAAGTGGGGTTTTTTTGGAATTTTGATTGGTAGGGCACTAAACAGGTAATTTAGTTTTGACAGAATTGTCATCACTACCCTATTTTTAATGATAATAGAAGGATAATGATAACAGATTATTATTCATATCTTTTAAGATTTATTTTCTCTCATCTGATTCTCACAACTTTGTGAAATAGATATCTCTATTTTACAGAGGAGGAAATTGGCACAGAATTTGTTACTTGCCAAGTTGGATCACACAACTAAGGAACCTTTGAACTTGAGTCTTACTGATTCCAAGTTCAGTTCTCTATTCACTATTCCACTTCATCTTGAACCTGTTTTTGGATCCTCATTGTTTCCAGCCATTTGATTTTCTTCTTTCTTTCCTATCCCTAACTTGCTAGAAATTTGAGGAAGTGGGAGGTGGAGGGTAGGGCTATTAGTTTGAAGTCAACAGGAATCTGGTCTTGAAATACTAACTTACAATAACACCAAGAATAACAGCCTTAGAGCTATGGGTTGAGGTAGAGCATTAGATTAGTCTTCCTCCAACATGGGGACACCAGGATTGATAACACAAATTGACCCAACCCTAGCTGAAACTCTTGGTGGAGGCTAAATGTTTACTTCTTGGAGATGTAGAGATGATTCTCATTAAAAAAGAGCCACCATCTCTTAAGTCCTCTTTCAAGTTCTGATATTCTTGATTCTTTTAGCTCAGTTCCTTGATCATGTATGAAAATCAGAAGAGGAGGAAATTTGGGAATTCTAGTTACTCTGCTATGATGGTCATTTAAGGTCTTTTTCAGGGTTGGGAGAGCAGAAAGTTTCACTGGTCAGAGCTGCAAGTTCAATTTTTATAAAAAAAGTTTCTATCCTCCCATCTGTAATCCTCTTCTGTGCTTCTAAGTCATTTTATATGACCAAATTATTTATCAGTGAAAGTGATTTCTAAGTTCATTCTAGCTCTAAGATGTGTCTTGAAATTCAATTCTTCTACTTCTAAATCATATTCAAAGAAGGAAAAAAATACAAAATGAACAAAGGAAAGGAAAAAAGAGAAAAAAGAAATTAAAAATAATCTCTAAATATTCAGCCCCATTTGACCTAAAAAATTAACCATGATAAAATATCCCAATTTTTTTTTATTAAAATGTCCCAAATTCTTAAAATGACTGAGAATGTTTTTAATCAGTATGACAACAAACTGTTACTCAAAAAAGTCAAAAGTACTTCAACCCAAACTTAAATTATCTGAAATATATTCAGTGCCAAATATTCATCTTTTTTGGAATATTGGACCCTTAACCCAGAAGAGGAGTCTAATATGAATGATTATTCTAGTTTTCAAAATCAACTTACTGTGGCTTTGGTGTTAGCTGAACTTAACAAGGAGATGAGTGAGGTAGATGGAAAAGTCTGCTGTGCTGAGGCTGATGGGCTTGCCCTCTGATTTCTCTATTTAATGCTACAGAAAGAAATTGGCTTTTGATTGTGACATCATCACTGGCATCATCAACAGATAACTGTTGAGTAAATCCAGAGTTACCTGAGCAACTATTAGATGATCCCAGGGTTACCTGGCTCATCTAGGCCCTTAGCCTGATAGCAGCTTTATGTTTCAAGGAAGCAAAACATATAGACTAAGCTGTCTGGTGTAATTATGTATGTGTATATGCAGCCACACTGGTATAAAGAATTCATAGATGTCAAAACTACTACTTGTTCAGGTTAGCATCTTATCAGCAACTTTGGAGGCAAGTTCTGGTGATGATGAGTTTATCTTTTGGCCACTTTTGTTTCTTTTTCCTGCTTTGATCAGGAAATGAGGGGAGAGGAGATAGAGTATTTTCATGTTTGAAAGCACTATGGAGGTCACATGAAATCCAACCCCTTCATTTTACTAAAGAACAAATGGAGACCTAGAGAAGTGATGACTTCAGGTCAAGGTTGCATGGATTATAAATAGTTGAACCAGAATTTCAATCTGAATTGTTTGACTCCAAGTCTAGTCTTTTTATAAAATCTCCTTTGAAGGAAACTTGGGGAAAAATTCGCTTGGAACTGGGAGACTGGGTTGAAGAAGCCCAAATTTACAAACTAGAAATCTCTTTTTATGGAGATGCAGAACAGCATAGTAATAGTGTGTTGATTGTTGGCATCCTGATTGACATCAGGAAGACCTGATTTCAAATGCTGTCTGGAACTGTGGGCAAGGCAGTGAACCTCTGTCTTTTAGTAAAAGAAAACTTTTCTATAATTATTTTAAATATCAAATATAATTTTAATAGTTTCAGGGTTCAAGATAATACACATGAAGTATTTTTACAATCTTCAAAGTGCTAAATATATGTCAGTTTTTGTTATCCTTTTGTGGAATTCTCCCACTGCCTTTTCATACATTCTTCACTTTTCTTCTTTGGAAGGGCAGCTAGGTGGTGCAATGGATAGACCCCTAACCTTGGAATCACAAAGATGGGCATTAGCATTTGACTCTTACTAGATGTGTGACCCTTGGACAAGTAACTTGAACTCTGATTTTTCTCCCATCCAGGGCCATCTCAAGTCATCCTGATTCATATCTGACCACTGAACTCAGATGGTTCTGGAGGAGAAAGTGAGGTTGGTAACTTAGCACAGCACCCTCTCACTCAAAGCCAGTTCATGTCCTTGTCATGGTATCATTTCCCCTTATGACATTGTCTTCTTTGAGAATGAAGGACAGAAATTAAACATTTTCTTTGTATTCTAGGTTTTTCTAACTTGTTTTTGGCATCACTTTTGAAGTAGCACCCCACCCCTTGCTGAAATAGCACCAAGAACATCAAATGAGCACGAATCAGGTCATAAAACAAGTTTTATTTGAAGTTTGAGAAAATGGATTACAAGTCTGACTCAAGAGACTTACTAGTCATCTGTTCTTTCAATGTCTCAGTTTCATCATCTGTAAAAATGAAAGAATCAGATTGTAGGAAGTCTCTAAAATTCTTTCCAGCTTTTACACTTTGAGTCTTATGAACTCATGGTGTGGCATTTGTGTGTATGAGTATTTGTGTGTGTGTATACATGTGTTCATGTATATGTATGTACAACAATACATGTGTAATGTGTAAATTATGGCATATGAATATTATGGAGTACTATTCTATAAAAAACCATAAATGGTAGGACTTTAGAAAAACATGGAAAGAATTACACAACCTGATACTGAATGAAGGAAGCAGGACCAAGAAAACTCCTTAGAGGAGGAGGAAATGAAGAGAATGTTGAGAATTATTAGGGAAGCAATTTAGGGGAGGGTTTTTAAGCTCATTTAGGTTAGTTCCCTTGTTAGATTTTTCTAAACCACATTTTCCTACTTCAAAATTTGATCCTTTTTGAGAAAAATACAGAAAGGACAGTGGAGAAAAGTCAAATTCCTTTTAGCATTCTTGTAATTGGGATAGAGGGAAAGGGGTAGGTGGAAAGTAGAAAGATGGACCAGGAATTTTGGAGGGTAGTAGCATGGAGTTAATTTGTTAAAACAGCTCTATGTTGGTCACACAGGACTACAGAAAAGGAGAAGGAAAGGAGAGTCCTTTAAGGGTGATACAAAAAAAGCATGTCATATATATTCAGTCACAGACTGTCTCCAAATTGAGGCTGGAATTGGAGACGTCTATAGACATGGTTAGACAGCACCATCTATAGCCATGGTGAACAAATTGATAAAGTGAAGCAAAGCAGGATGGACAGAAGATTCCTTGTTGGATCTAGCCAGTATTTGTTTGCCTCTTCTGGAGAAGTTAATTGTTTTTATTCAAGAATCTAGCATTTCCTGGGGTGGGGCAGCTTTGTTCTGTGGTTTGGGTTATAGTGCATAGTTTGAAAAGATGTGCACTCTTTTGGGGGGTGGATATTTCTTCTCAAATGGAAGTGGCTGTTCAGAGGGGTGCTTCTGTGGTGGACACTGCTCTCTGGGAACCTGAGTGGACACTATTTTGGGAGCTTTAGAAGTTGTCAAGGAAGTTTGTATTGATCCTGCTTTTACTACATCTAATTTGATTCTAAGCAGACAAGAAAGAAACCAAAGACAAAAGCAATCTAAACAGTTGAAAATGCAGCAAAATCTTAAAACCATAGAATGGTAGAAGTGGCCACAAAACTAATGTGATTTGAGTATACTATTTACAATAAGGAAAATGGCACTGTAGCGTGCTCTGGTCAAATTCTGGGTATCAATTATCCTGTCCATTTCAAGAAAGAGATATTGATAAAAAGTCAAAACAGTCCCTCTTTTTCCCCAATATTTTCCCAATTGCATGTTATGAAAGTTTTTCAATATTCATCCACATGCATATTTTTAAGTTACACATTTTTCTACCATCCTTCTCTCTTCCAAGCCCTCTCCCTACAGAGGAAAAGAGTCTGGTAAAAGCTGAACATATACATTTGTGTTTAACATGTTTACATATTAGTCATTTTGTGTATGAGAAATTAGGACTAAGAGAAAAGAAAGGAAACCATGGGATAAAAAGGAAGAACAAGTTTTAAAAAAGTAAACATATCCAAATTGTGTTTTTTCCCCCCTTCTGGGGTTGTTTGTAACAAGGTGTCGCAGGATTGTCCTAGGTCTCTGAACTTTTCAGAGGAGCTGCATCCATCATAGTTGATTAACTCACAATGTTGTTAATGTGAACAATGTTTTCTTGGTTCTGTTTCCTTTATTTGGTATCAGTTTGTGTAATTCTTTCCATGTTTTTCTAGAATATTATCATTTATGTTTTTTTATAGAACAATAGTACTCCATAACATTCATGTACCATAATTTAAAACATTCCTCTTGGTCTAAGAAGAAACTTACTAGGGCTGTAGGAATCCCTGTAAATTTAAGTGGAAAAGACACACATCTCTTATAAACTCAGAGATAGTAATGATCATGAAGATGGCCTCTACTGGTCACTTTTAGCCCAACCCCCCAGACTGGTGGAAACAACAAAAAGTCCCTGTCATTTTCCCACCAAGGGTGTTACAGCTCTGGTTCCTGAAATGACTTGCCAAACTCACTCTTTAGATAGAAAATTCCAGTTTGATAACTATCCAGTGACTAATATGTTTACCTCTCTCCCAAAATGACTAGTATGATACATGGTTCCTAGCACAGATTTATGTTTCCTAGAAGCCTTTTCCTTCTGAAATGCCATTGGTGTCTTGTGTGAACTTTGTGTTGCTCTTGGGGGACACAATGAAAAAGTTGGTATGCTAGAGGAAATTATGATGTATAGGAAATGGGAGGTGGGTGGGGTAGCTTATGGGCTTTTGATGCATATGAATGAGCTTCAGGTCCATTTTTAGCACCTGCTAGAGGTATGTAATAAAAGAAATGCTTCTTATAAACTTTTGGGAATGAACGAGCTGGGTGTTAGTTCATTCGCCTTTATTCAGACATTCTCCCTCCTCCTGAGTCCCTGGATGAGGTACAGCAACATTCTTTATGGGAGTGGGGATGGACAAAGATGGATTCATTCCTAGGAATGACCTAGTAAACTTTCTCCTAGTTGATTTCTAGAATTGGACCTGAACTTTTCTAATGGATTGCATTTTATCTGTTCAACTGTTTTGCTCTCCATTAGCCTTCTGCTTTCTAATTGATCCATAAACCTTCCCATTTTTCATCTTTTCCCCAGGTTTTGAAATCACCCTCCTCCTGTCCCTCCCTTCCACCATCCTCCTCTTCTGGGAAATACTCTCAGAATGCTAGGAAGGGACAGGAGGAGTTTTTTCTTCCCCCTCTCAAATTCCCTCTCAATTATTTCTGGTTATCCTGTATATTACTTGCTTTCTATATATTTATTAATTTGTTGTCTCTCCCATTAGACTGCAAATTCCTTGAGGGCAAAGTCATATTTTACCTCTTTTTGTATCCCCATCACTTAGCACAGGGTCTGGTTAATGACTGTTGGTTATCCTTTGTTCTCAAAAAGGACCAAAATGACACCACTATGTTAGAGTTAAGTTACAGTGTCTGAATAAGGGCTAATGAATTCTGACACCTAGCTAGCTCATCCCCAAAAGTTTATAATAAACATTTCTTTTTTACCTACTTCTAGCTCTTATAAATGCAAGAGGAATCTCAGAATTTAGAAAAAGAAGACAGATTATGGTTAGTAATGCCTTCTTTATTTGTTCATTTTCCTCATGTCTCAAGAAGTTGAAAAAATAGAAGTAGATAAATAGAGTGATTTTATGGACACATATACATATCCATATTTCTGTCTAATGGTAGTCATCTAGGGCAGGATGGGGGAAGGATGAAAAAATACCTACATTATTATTATTATAATATTTAAAAGAGATAGCAAATTGTATATAGTAGATCTGCAATTTCATACCATAATCCTTTTTATTATTTTATGGAAATGCTTATTTTATTCCAAATAAAAATAAAAGAAGACTTTTAAAATTAAGTAATCTAAACTTAAGAAAATTAACTTCTTTTTAATTTAGTTTTTTTGCAAGGCAAATCGGGTTAAGTGACTTGCCCAAGACCACACAGCTAGGTAATCATTGTCTGAGGCTGGATTTGAACTCAGGTACTCCTGACTCCAGGGACAGTGCTCTATCCCCTGTGCCACCTAGCTTCCCCCAGAAAATTAACTTTTAATGAAAAGCCTTTGAGTTCTCTAGAAATGGGGCCCTGGGCATTGGTAATGTTATATAGTTGTACTGTGCCTGACCTCCAAGATAATTTTAGGATTATAGAATTTAGTATTGAAAGGTTCTTTGAGGTCATCCTATCCACTCCAAATCATTTTACAGAAGAAAAAGCTGAAGGGCTAAAGTGACATATGGTCAATGTCATATGATTGGGCTCAGGTCCTCTGACTCTAAACCTAAGAGTTCTTTTGACTGGAGATTATGATGTATAATTATTAATAGTCTTATAGAATGGTACTAGAAATATCCTGCTTCCTTTCCCTCAAAGCATTAAAAAAAATGGCATGGTATATATTACAACAACTCAGCCCCCCACACTCCCACCGCAGGTCCAAAGTGTAGTTACTGAATCTCAATGGTGGAACAGATTTCAGAGATTGAGACCAATTTACATCTGAGCAATAATCCTTCAACAAAAACATCTCAAGTGGTAGTTCAGTCTCCACTTGAACAATTCCAATGATAGGGAACTCAACTGTTTCCTAAGGCAGCCAGATTCACTATTGGTCATTTCTACCCAGCAGGAAGTTTTCCTTTACTTGGTGCCTGGATTTGCTGCTTTGCTATTTTTTTCAATTTAAATATTTTTATGTATTTATTTTTTCCAACTAAATGTGATGGTAGTTTTTACCAATTTTTTTGCAAGGTTTTGAGTTTTACATTCTTCTCCCTCACTCCTTTCCCTTCCCTCCTCTCTCTCTCACTGACAGAAAGCAATCTAATATAGTCTTTACATGTGTAACTATGCTATACACAAATCCACATTAATCATGCTGTAAAGAAGAATCAAATTCAAATGGAAGGAAAGAACATTGGAGAGAAAAAAATGATAATCCATAAAACATTTTTTAAAAAATTGAAGCTAGTAAGCTTTGATCTGCATTTAACTCCTCATATCCTTCTCTGGATATGGATGACATTTTCTACTGAATTTGCTTCTTTGTAACTTCCTTTTCAGTACTTTAGTACTTCTTCCCATATGGGTCAATTAGAATAAATCTGTTCTCTCCATGAAAGTTTTTTCAGTATTTCAAGATAAAATAATAATGATGATAGTTAAGATTTGTATAATGTTTGAAAATTCCCCAAGAACCTTACAAATATCTCAATTTATCCTGCCAGCAAACCTGGGAGGTAGATGCTATTATTATTATTTTTATTTATTTTTTTTTTTTTGGTTTTTGCAAGGCAATGGGGTTAAGTGGCTTGTCCAAGGCCACCCAGCTAGGTAATTATTAAGTGTCTGAGGTTGGATTTGAACTCAGGTACTCCTGACTCCCGGGCTGGTGCTCTATCCACTGTGTCATCTAGCTGCCCCAGGTAGATACTATTATGTTCCCATTTTATAATTAAGGAAAATGAGGCAGACTTAAGTGACTTGCTTAGGGTCCCACAACTAGTTAGTGTCCAAGGCTAGATTTAGATTTTCCTGACTCCAGGTCTAGTGCTCTATACACTGTACTATATAATTGCCATATGTATCATATTTCCCCTTAAGTCTTTTTCAGACTACACAACCCCATTCCCTTTAATGCAACATTGTCATGGTTTCCAGGTCTTTGTAGTTGATTTCCTCTGGACATTATACAGATTATTAATTATCTTCCTAAACATGACCTCCAGAACTGAATGAATTGGATATGATCTGACCAGGCCACAGTTGTTCAGTTCTCAATTTTGCTTGATTCTTTGTGATTCCTCTTCTCCCCCTCCCCCCTTCCCCCTTTTTGAGTTTTCTTGGGGAAAATATTGGAGTGATGTATCATTTCCTTTTCCAGCTCATTTTATAGATGAGGAAACTGAGACAAACAGAGTTAAGTGGCTTGCCCAGGGTCTCACAGCTAGTAAGTGTATGAAGTTGGATACCTCAGTTACCATTGTCTGACCACAGTCCCTATGTGTACTTGTGCATTTTTTTAATTCAAGTGTAGGACTTTACAATTATTCTCTCAATTTAACTGCATCCTATTTTTCTAGACTTCTAAACTTGTTTTGTAGACTGACTCTGGTATTGGCTATTCTTTCCATGGTTTTGCAGACATGATTTATTTTGGGGGCTACAAAATTATCTATTTGGTCTTGACTCACAGCATAGGGATCTCTGATATTTTGGTTGAGAGGAGAGTGGAAAAGAGAACTGAAAGGTAATCTCTGCTGATTGAGTTAATAGTTTTGCTTAGGAGGGGAGTGTTGAAGAGTGTGTGTGTGTGTGTGTGTGTGTGTGTGTGTGTGTGTGTGTGTGTGTGTGAAAAGGAAGTGCTTAAAATTACTATAGAAGTATAGAAGATAACTAGTCCAACTTTGCCTTTTTACAGGGAGAAACAGATTCAATGAAGAGAATTGCTTCATCTGAGATCACACATAGAAATTCAGAAGCGGAAAGGACCCTAGAGGACATCTCATCCAGCATCTGAAAAGAGAATCCCTCCTACAACTCAGCCAACAAGTGGTCATCCAACCATCTCTGAACATCTTCAAAAAACAGGATTCCACTACTTCCTGAGGCAGTCCATTGCACTTTTGGGACAGCTTTTCAGTTTTGGGAAGTTTTTTTCCCTTCTATCAAGTCTATCAAAATCTCTCCAGTTTTCACTCATTGACTCCTACTTCTGCCCTCTGGGGCTAAACAGAGTACCAGGTCTACTCCCTCTTTCCTGGGACAGTTTCTTTGAATACCTGAAGATAAGTATCAGGTTACACAGTGGCAGAACAGGACAGGAACCCAGATCTAGTTAGGAGGCTCACGTGTATTTACATCTGATTTACTGGTAATGATTTCGTATGGAGATTGGCATCTACACTTAGGCAATTTTCAAGTCATCATATGTTCACTTTTAGACATTGACCATTGGCCATCTCTATTTTTCTCATTCCTTTTTATTCACCTTAGGTAGAGGATTCCAAAGTATCTATTGATGCTTGGTGCAGAGCATTGCACTGATTGCTGAACAGATAATCCCTATATTCAATTCATGAGTTTACCAGACCAGAACTCACCTTAAGTAAGTCCTTTTCTATTTTACATTTCTATATAAACTTGAACATTTATAAAACACTTTTATGCATACTCTCTCATTTGAGACCTTTTACAGGTAGGGAGATAGTATTATCCCTATTTTACATAGGAGAAGAAACTGAGGTTCAGAGAAGTGATTTGTTACACAGAGCAGGAAATCACATCTGAGCATTCCAGATCCAAGTCCAATTATATCCTCTCTACAGTAAGGTGGTTCTAAGACTTCTGAATACAGTTTCAGTTGTAGGTATTTTCTCAAAGAACATCAGCTCCAGGACTGAACCATCAACATAAAGGTCTATGATCTTGACCTAAATGATGCACAAAGGTGAACAAAAACTGACCCTTCCCTACATTTCATCTTTTCATCAGCCTCTCATCCATTCCACTTTCTTCTCCCTCCTTTTTTCGTTTACTTCTCCTTTTCTTCTGTTCCTCTTCCATTGACCTCGGTACTTTTTCCTACTCTAGTTCTTTGAGTGAAGTGGCTTGAGAGGACTGCTATGCATTGTGATTTAGGGGATTACCTTGTTTCAAAATATCCACCAGATCCTAAAATTCTGCCTACTCAGGTATCTTGAAGACTTTGCTCTTCAAAAGGCCCTTATAAATGTACAAATTCCCTTTCAGAAAAATAATATTCAGTATTTGCTGTTTAGTTGAGTTCCAACTCTTTTAAGACTCCATAGATTTGTCCATGGGTTTTTCTTGGCAAAGATACTAGAATAGTTTGCTATTTCCTTCTCTTGTCTGTCCCATTTTATAGATGAGGAATTGAGGCAAATAGGCATTAATTTACTTTTCCAGGGTGTCAGAATTAGGAAATGTAGAGGCTGGATTTGAACTCAAATCTTCCCAACTCCAGATCACCTAGTTGCTATTGTTGTTTAGGTGTTTTCAGTCATATCCAATTTTTTTTATGAACCCTTTTGGAGTTTTCTTGGAGTGGTTTGCCATTCTCTGAATTGTTTTATAGATGAAGAAACTGAGGTAAATGGTTAAGTGACTTGTCCAGGGTCACACAACTAGTACATGTCTGAGGTTAGATTTAAACTTGGGTCCTCCTGATTATAGGGTCAGTGCTTTTTCCAATAATAAGTTGTCTATTCATTATTTAACTTCAGTTATTAACTAACATTTTCCTGGGGATTAGCTGACAGGTAGTCAAGAAGAGTCCCTATAGGAATGGGACATAGTTTAGATGTGAGGAGGAGACAGAGATGCTGGGAGGGGAGGTTAACAGTCACTGCAACCTCATTTTACCTCCTTTACTGTTTCCCCCCAAGGCCAGTTTTGCTTCTGACTTTCTCATGCTCCTCATTCTATCAGAGTAGAGCCAAACCTTTCAAAATTCTTCTCTCCCATATTTTGGTTAGGGATCATTTCCACTTTCCTTCTAGACCATCCCCCCTCCCCAACTCTCCTGTAATGCATATACATTCAAGCTCAAAGCCTCTTAAAGGTTACAGTATTGGGGAAAATGTGCTGGACTTGGTGTCAGTAGATATGGGTTCAAATACTATTTTCAGAAATCATGGGCTATGGGTTAATCAAATCTTCAAAGTCTCAAAGGTGTAAAACAGGAATAATTCTACTTGTGTGACTACTGTGATCTTTGAACTCCTGTAACACATTGTTTGGAGACTCATTTGGGATTTCCATAGACTACCTTGTATATCTTGCCCCTCACCTCTCTAATCCATCCTGATAAAGTGATTTTTCCTAAGTGTAGAACCTAGGCTACCATTCTCTCGATTAATAAACTCCAGAATAAAATATAAAATTCTCTGTTTGACTTTTAAAACCCTCATACCCTGGCCTCAGTCTACCCCTGTCAGACTCAAAGCATATTTCTCCTTCTTCCACATCTGTTTAGCTATACTTGTTGTCCTTAACATGTGACACTCTATCTCCCATCTCTATATTTGTGCACTAGGCATTCCCTTCTCCTGTCTACATGCAGTTTTCTTTGCTTCAGTTCAAGTACCATCTTCTATATAAAACCTTTCCTGCCCCCCAGTATTGAGTAGATTTCCTAAATTCCTTTGTATTTTTGTTGTATTTCATATATAGTGCAAACATGCATGTGTTGTGCATATATAACACACATGCACACAAACACATGTACTCAATACTTATGTGTACAAATGCATCTATACATACATACATACATACACAGGCATACATGTAAAATGCACATATGTATGTAGAGCTTGCCAACTTAGGGAAAGGAAGGCTTTTCAAAGGAAGGGTCATTTGACCTGGATCTTAAGGGATGGATAGAATTTTTTTCTTCTGCAGACAAATTTATTGCAAAAACTATATATGTGTGTATATACATGTTATATTAGTATTTTTGCACATGTGTATTTTATATACACATGAATACATGTTATAAAACACATATGTATATGTATGTGATGTATGTATATGTATCTATATATCTATGTATCTATCTTCTATCTACCTATCTTCAGTGTGTGTGTGTGTGTGTGTGTGTGTGTGTGTGTGTGTGTATGTGTTGTTACTTCAATTTTGGGGAATCCAGGAAGGTCAACTTTCATTCCTCTCCCAGCTCTGCTGCTGAATTTCTGGATTTTGCTAGCATGCCTCAGCTGATGTCTCATCCAAAATCTTCCTTCTCTGCCTGGGACCTGCTCACCTGGAACCCCTCTCCTCACCAGCATTTAAGCACGGTGAGTGATTTAATGAGTATTTGCTTATAGAAAACAGCAGTCTCCTTGAGGGTAGGCACAGCCTCACTTTTGTCTTTATATATATCTTGAGTGCCTAACAGAGGACCTGGCCCAGAATAGGCTCTTAGGAAAAGTTTGTTGATTGATCCTATTTTTATATATATGTGTGTGTCAGACCTTCCCAAGATGTCTATGAACTACTAAAAACAAGAGATATACCTGATACTTCTTTGCAGCTCTCCTCCCCAGTGTCCCCCACTCCCACTTCGAGTTATTGGCACAGAAATTTACCTATTGGATATAGTTTATTTAGGAAAATGCTTTACCTACTTTAGGGAAAGGAAAGTTTTCCAGAGGAGGGGGCAGTTGGGTGAGATCTTAAAGGGTGGTTAAAGGTTTTTCTTTAAAAGACAAATCAATTTATGGCAATAATCAATGTGTACTGAATAAATGGTCTGAATTCTATCAGTCAATTTAAAAAAGTTATTTATAAAGAAACCTCATCATATTCTTTAACAGAAATATCCAATACAAACAGATATAGATGCAATCAGTTGCAGCTAGGTTTTTTTCTCATACTTAGTTTGTAATGTTGAATCAGCTTTGGTTTTCCAATATTATTTAAAATTTTGTATAGACACACTCCAGTAAGAATTCTCTGATGTCAAAAAGAGGCTTGAACAATTTGAAGGCTTAGAATTCAATAAGTAGAAATGGAATGGTTTGGAGCAGAACATTCTCTCATGGAGAATGTTGGGAATAAGGGTGTAGAGGCAGAAGGAAGATAGTCTAGGATGATGATTAGTGGTGTAATTCACCTTGTGGAGATGGTCTTTGGTGCTAGGGCTAACCTGAGACCAGCCTATGATGTTGTGATTTTATTCAATAAGTAATAGCAAGTCATTGAAATACTTTTAATAGAGTTGTGTGGTTGATTTTATGTAGAGATAAGGATTATGAGGTAACTCCTTTTACCAATGCAGGTCAGATTTCTGCAACTTCTACTCTTAGAGAGTTGCCTAAACCACTGAGAGTTTTAAGTGATTTACAAAGACATAACCGAGAGTCAGAGGTTGAATAAAGGACTTCTAGGCTCAGAGATCACTTCTCTATGTACTGCCCCTTACTGTAATAAGAAAAAGAATAATCTGACAGTTCTTGATATAATATATTCCTAAAGAGATATTATTGGCAGTACCTGGAGCAGCAATCTCTGTGTTGGAGGTGGGAGGCATGATTCATGTTAGGTACTCTCAGCCTCCCTAGCATAGTCCTTTGAGGTTTATTCAATTGAATTCCATTCCATTCAACAAAAATTGGTTAAGGAACTGCATTCATTGCTAGGAACTAAGACTACAATGACAGAAACAAAACAATACAAGTCCTTAAAGATCTTGAGTAGTTGACTACTCAAAAAGTATTGATTTGTTTAGCACCTACCATATATACCCATCCCTTAGCTAATAACCGTGGTCAATACAAAGAAATATAAATTGCCAGTAAATGCCCTGGAGACTATTCGATTTAGATGAAGACATTCAAAATAATTCTATACTAATTATATAAGGCAGTATATAAGAATATGAAAGAAGCATCTAGATCAGAGGATTCAAACAAGAGTTGACAGGGATTGGGTGGGATTTTGAACTGATCCAGCTTTTCTGGAGAGAATTTGGAATTGCACCCAAAGGACACTAAAAACTCTGCATACCCTTTGATCCATTAATACCTCTACTAAGTCCAAATTCCAAAAAGATCACAAAAGGGTAAAAACCCACATATACAAAATATTATATTTTGTATCTCTTTTTGTAGTGACAAAGAATTGGATACCCATTAATAGGGGAATGACTGAACAAATTGTGATATATGAATGTGATGAAACACTTTAGTTCTATAAGAAATCATGAGGGATGGGACTTCAGAATAGACTGAAAAGACTTGTATGAATTGATGCAGAGTGAAGTGAGTAGAACCAGAAAAATAATATACACACTAAACAGAAAAATTTTGTAATGATCAACTATGATGGACTTGCAAATTTCAACAGTATAATAATAAAAGACAATTCTAAAATACTTCTGAAGGAACTGTGAAGTTTAAATGTAAACCAATATTTACCATTTTTAGTTTTTAAAAGTTATGTATTACTATGTCTTTTTCTCTCTAACTTTTCCCCCATTTGGATTTGATTCTTTCTTTACAACACAATTAATTTTCATGTATGTTTAGCATGGCTATACATTATAGTTTATATTAGATTGCTTTCTGTCAGGGAAAGGGGGAGAAGGAGGGAGAAAAAATGTAAAACTCAGAACCTTGCAAAAAGATTGATTGTTGAAAACTACCATTGCATGTAGTTGATAAAATAAATAAATAATTAAAGAAAAAAAGTTGCCAGGGATCCAATATCTCCAGCAACATGACTTAGTGCAGCTCCAAAAGGATGAAAATCAATTGGAAAATATTTAATGAAATATAGAGAATGTTAATTTGTGGTTTTCTGAGTCAGTGTGTGGTCATAAGGACCCTTATATGCAATTTAGTGACAAACTCTTATTTGAGTTTAACATTACTGATTTAATCTAATTTGGAAACTGAGCCCAGAGAAAGAAATTCACAAAGTTATACAAGTAGAAAAAGATAGAAATCTAGGATTTGAACTCAGTTTCTCTGATTTCAAACCCAGTCCTCTTTTCATGACATCACAAGGTTTTTTTTATTCCTTTGTATCTAATCAATTGCTAAGTTCCAGTCTATTCTGTTCCTTAAGTATGCCTTGCATCTTTCCCTTGTCTATCCATTATCATTGCTATCATATTTGTTCAAACCCTTTGTTCAGACTCTTCCTGATCTTTACTATTGTGACAATCAGTTACTAAGTTGATTTCCTGGATCCTTTCCCTCCTACCTCCAATTCATTCTTCACATCACTGCCAGCGTCTAAGGCATCATTACTTCTTTGCTCAGAAGCCTTCAGTGGCTTCCTATTATCTATTAAATAGAACGAAAATAGCCTCACCCTACAGTCTGACATCAAGCTACCTTTCCAGTCATTTTGCATAGAATAAAATAAATACTTAAAAGTTTCAGTCTAACCAGTCTACTTATTATTTCTCAGTCTCAATCCTCCCTTTCCTATAAACCTTTGAATGGCATTGATTGGTATCTCTTTGCCACAATGTAAATGTTAACTGCTTACCTCACTCTAAGAAAATGAAGATGTTCATGAAATGGAGAATTCTGAGAAATCAAATATTACATTTTAATTATGAAATTAAAGCTTTGCTTTTTTATTTTTATTTTTTTTGTATAGCTTTGCTTCTTATAAACTCTGTGACCTTGGGTAAGTCATTTAATCTTTCAGGACCTCAGTTGAGAGCATATGGACTAGGGAAAACTCTAAGGTTCTTACATTTTGCCTCAAATATTTGATCCTATCATTTTTTAAAGTGTGCTTGTCTTACAACCTCAGGAATTTTCAAGACTGTTTTGCTTGTTTTCCCCAGGTTTCATGTCTTTTTATTTGCATATTTTAAAAATACATATTCAAATTATTAAAACCATTTGATACAAAAACCACTTGTTGGCATTCATTCACTCCATTTTACAGTTTGCCAGGACCTTGGTCTTCCAGGTTGTAAACTTAAAAGTTCTTTCCATCAACAAAAAAGTTCAAGCTACCAATATGTTCAGGCCACCAAGACCAAAAACAGTGATGCAGGTAGATGGAAAGGCATTATCCCTTCATTTCATGCCCATAAGCTCTTTATTCTCTGGATTTAGAAAAGAATAGAACAATCCTTTCAACTTTATCCAGTCTCTGTGTGTATATGCATGATACTTGTTCCCTTACAATATGAAATATTGAAAAGAAGAGAAAGAAGGCAATGCCTGTGGAATGATGTACCACACAGAATGGCAGGACAGATTTCATTATGATTTCCTTTTCTTGCTTCTCTCTTACAATAGTTTCTTTGGAAGGTAGTACAGTTTTTCTATTGCCTTTCAACCTTCTTCACTGATGACCCTATTACATGGCAAAGGGAAAACCTGTTCAGTCTATGTCCCAATGTTACTGTACCATGGGTTTGTTTCACTTTAAGAAAATGGGGGTGCAGTGGTCTGGTCTGAGAATCACGAAGACTCATTTAAATCTGATCTCAAATAAACTTGGGCAAACTACTAAATCCTGTTTGCCTAGTTCTCATCTATAAAATGAGCTGGAGAAGAAAATGGTATACCACTCCAGTATCTTTGCCAAGAAAACTCCAAATGGAGTCATAAAGAATTGGACATGCCTGAAAAACAACTGAAGAAACACAAAACCCCTCTGAAAATCCAAGCGAAGAGGGCAGCTAGGTGGCGCAGTGGATAGAGCACCAGCCCTGGAATCAGGAGTACCTGAGTTCAAATCCAGCCTCAGACACTTAATTACCTAGCTGTGTGGCCTTGGGCAAGCCTCTTAACCTCACTGCCTTGCAAAAAATAATCCTAATAAAAAAAAAATCCAAGTGAAGACAAAAACTTAGAGGTAGTTTATTTTAAAAAAATCTTTACTCTAGCTTCCCCAGTGAAGCTAAAATATGATTTATTTAAAATATTATTTGCACAGAAATGTGATTCTATTTGCACAGAAATGTGATTCCATTTGCTGGTTCAGGAATGTGCCAGATGCATAAAGCAAAGGTGTAACACCTGTGCTACAACTTCACAGAATCTCAAAATTGGAAAGGATCTTTGTATTAAACTTTAGTTAGATGGGAATCCTCTTTCCAGTATCCCTAACAAATAGTCATTCAAATTTTGCTTAGATAATCCCAATAAAGAGGAATCCCATTACCTCAGATAGCTCATTTCATTTTGAAGTAATTCTAATTGTTAGGAAGTTGTTGCTGAGGTTAAGTCAAAATTGACTTCTGGGCAACTTCCATCCTTTGATTCTGCCCTCTGGAGTCAATCAGATAAAAGTGGTTCTTTTTCCATGTAATAGTATTTTAAATAGTTGAAGATAGCTACTATGTTATTTCCTGAGTCTTCCAACTTTTGAGCTACACACCCTTATGTTGGCAATTCATTTTGCCAGAAATGTGGGTGTCTCTAAAGGTGAATGATTCCTTCTGTAATGATATTCTTTCTCAAAAGCAGATTTCAGCCCCACGAATCTATAAGAAGTTTTTTCCAATGTCCTGAAGGTCTTGGTCACTCTACCATATCTCATTCTCTCTCTCTGTAACTAACTCATGTTGTTTTTCTCATTGTACATTCAAAAATGACATTTCTTTCACTCTTTGAATGCAAACCACTAAAGCCATCATTGGCAACATAATGTTTTGTTCAAAAGCAAGAAGGTCAATGAATCACCAAATGTATGAAAGGAAGTAAGGTGTAATAAGACTGGAAAGGTGGGAAGGGGCCAACCTAGGAAGGATTTGGAATGCCAATCAGAGAACTTTGTAGTTGATCCTGGAAGTGATAGGGAGCCACTGGATTTTATTGAGTTAGGGGGTTGATGTAGTTTGACCTGTAACTTAGAAAAACTGCTTTGATAATTGAAGCCCAGTTCAAGATATTATCTGCAGAACCTATCCTAGATATACATATTGATTGACTTAACTCAATGGATGGTGCTTGAAACTGCATTGCATGGTCTGGACAATATAAAATCTCTTTTATACTATAGCCTGATAAGATCACTTGACTTTGTATCACTGTGACTTTGCACTGGCACTCTCCCTTGCCCACAAAACTTTTCTTCCTTACTTCTATTTCTTGGGATGATATCTTTTTCCTTGTCCCTAAAACTGAAGCAGGTGAACTCAGTCGTTTTTTGATGGAGGCAAAGGTTGACTTTGGAAGCAAAATCTAATCACAGAGTGAAATCAGAACCATATGGATCTCATACTGTGGATAGGAGACTTTTGGAGTGACTTGAAATCAACTAAAGGCAAAAGGCTCCAGAGTTTTATGGGGTCATAACAGGGAGATATGAATCATGACTGGGTTTTTTTTTGAATAAAGCAGAAATGATGTCACGTTTAATTTCTGGTATTTCAACAGAAAGTGCCATCTTGAGCAGGTAGATTGAGAATCTGTCCCAATTCTCTCTGACACCACTGCTTGGATTTAGCTTCCTTAATCCACCCTAAATCTGCTCTAGATCTGCAGGTGGGAGGCTAAAGGGATAAAGCCCATGTTGTCCTTCATATTCAAACAGAGCATGAGATTTTCAAAGAGATAATTAACCTTTCAGGCACTAGGCCAAGTCACCCACTATTCCTCTCCAAACCTTCTACACCCTGATTTTTTCTCCCAATTTAGTCCAATTTGGATGTACCATAGTTACCAATCTTTAACATACCCAGGACAAGTAAATTGCACTTTAAAATTTTTGAGTCAATTTGAAAAAAGGGACTTTTGAGTTAGGGAAGATAGCTGGGATTGTAAATGCCTGCTTCCGTATGTGTCTCTGTGTGTGTGTGTGTGTGTGTGTGTGTGTGTGTGTGTGTGTGTAAGGGAAAGAGACACACAGACAGAGAGCCACAGGCAGATAGGCAGAGAGACAGAGAGACAGAAAGGGACACAGAAAAACAGATAGAAATATAGACACTAAGCACAGAGACACAGAAACAGAGGGGAGGTAGATATATTTGGAGGGAGGATATGCATATGTGTGAAATGTGTAGGGGGAAGTGTGCATTCAGGTGAAGGGGAGGCATGCATGAGGAAGAGTAGTATTTGTTGGAGAGAGGAGGGTGTAAGTGGAAGTGGGTTAGGAGTTTAGGTGTATGAATTTCTTTGAAAAAAAGATTTCCAAAAAGGGAGTGTTTTGTCTGTGTCTGTTTGTGTGTATGTGTGTGTGTGTGTGTGTGTGTGTGCACGCCTTTCAGTTGTATCTTTTTTTTTAAAACTGCAGCTTGAAGTAGTATTTCTGGAGGCACTCAAACAAAAGTTGGGTGACTACTTGGGAATATTGTATAGGAGATGGTACAGTGGATAGAATACTACAGTCCTGGAGTTAGGAGGATCTGAATTCAAATCTAGCTTCAGACACTCTGTAATTGTATGACTCTGGACAAGACATGTCACTTCTTGTGACACATGTCACACAATATCTCAGCTTCCTTATATGTAAAATAATAATAGCTAGAATTTTAAATTGCTCAACACTGTTGGCAAAGTGTTATATTATTTTTGTCCTCATAACAACCCTTGGAGGTGGTGTTATTATTATCCCCATTTTGCTGATAAGAAATCCGAGGCAGACGTAGATGAATAGGTGAACATAGGAGGCAACTACCTCTCAGAGTTGCTGAAAAGATAAAATGATATATTTACAAAGCACTTCACCTCAAAGCATTATTTAAGTATTATCTAAGGAAGTTGGAGTAGAAATGATCTTTAAAGTTTCTTCCAATTCTGAGGGTCTATGAGTCTATGACTATTAATAATTAGTCAACAGTTGATATTTCACAAAATAACAGATTTGGAAGGATCCTCAGAACTCTAAATTGCACTTGGGTCAGAATTTCCTCTCCAACATTCTCAACAAATAATCATCCAACACCCTACTTGAATCATCATCATCATCATCATCATTATCAATTGGGATTAGGTGACTTGCCTAGGGTCACACAGCTAGTAAGTGTCTTGAGGTCGGATTTGAACTTGAGTCCTCCTGACTTCCAAGGTCAAGGTTCTGTCCTCTGTACCACCTAGCTGCCCCCTTCCCAACCCCCAACTTGAATATTTTTAATGAGAAGTAAAATGGGGTATATAGTGGAAAATTCTGAATTTGGTGTTCAGACCTGAGTTCAAATCATATTGCCTATATTTATTTGTTCTATGACCTTGGACATTACTTTACTTCTCTAAGCCTTAGATGCCTCATCTGCAAAATGGGTATAATAAAAACTGAATTACTTATCTCAAAGAATTGTTGATCACAGATCAAATGACATAATGAAAGGATGTAATGTGTTTTGCAAACTTAGAAGAGTTATCTAAATATCTGTTATTACTAGTGGCAGGAAACTCACTCCCTTCTGTGGCAGCTCATTTGTTTTATTAAATAGGTACATTGACTTGTAGCTGGTAGGAATTCAGAGTTCATCTGATTTAGATCTCTAATTTTATAATGTAGAAAATTAAACTCAGAAAGATTCACTGACTTTGACTGAAGTTAAACAGTGAAGAGTCATAGACAGGATTTGAACCCAAGCTTTTTGAATTCTGAATCAAGTTACACCTTCTGTTTTTGGAGGCAAAAGCAAACCCATTTTACTACCTATGTGGAAATTATTCAGATTGTGAATCTTTGACAGTCATTTATTTTTAATCCTAAGAAGGGTTTTCTCCACTGCCAAGTACCTTTCTGGGTTATTTTGCTGCCTTCCCAGATATTCAGCAACTGCAAATCACTATTTTAAGGTATAGCAAAAAATAAATTATGTAGATAAAGAAATTACTAAGCTATTAGAAAGTCAGGGACAGTCTCTGATCCATTACTACATACCCATTCTTCCTAACACTGAGCCTTGAAGGGGAAGGGAAGAAAAAGGAAAGGAATAAACATTTATAGACCATCTAGTTTGTGGGTACTAGTTAAAGCACTACACCAAAATCTTTACAAATATTAACTCATTTGATCCTCAAAGCCACTCTGGGAGGTATACTTTGTTATTACCCCCATTTTTCAGTTGAGACATCAGTTAAGTGACTTGTTCAGAGTCATAGAGCTAGTAAGTGTCTGAGATTGAGTTTGAACTCAGGTCTATTCGGATTCCAGGTCCAGCACTAGAGCTCCTGAGTTACTTAGATGCCTCTAAGAATATGAGAGAAAATCATTACATGGTTATTGAAGCAATACATGAATGATTAAATGACTGAATAAATACTCAACTATTTAATGAAACCTATTAAGAAACTAGGGACATACTCTGGATGGGTAGAAAGAGGAAATAGATGGAGCTTAAGAAACATTACAAGCTTTGTACAAGGGCATGATAAAATGATGATTTAGTTATTGAGATAATCTGCTTGGAGGAAAGTGACTGCTCCATCTTGAAGCTTGTGATAGAGGTGGCTAGACATATACCTTCAATTTTGGGAAAGCAAATTTCGTTAAGTTCAGGCAGAAATAGGTATAGAGGTATAGATTCCTGTGGGATATTATGCTTCAGGAAAAGTCAGCTCAAAGGGAGTGCTAAAGACCGAAATTCAAAGGCACCAAGGGGTAAAAAAAGATCCTAATTAGGAGAAAAACTGGGATTAACTTGAAAAGATAAATGTAAATGTGTAGGCAATTCACCAACCAACAGTTCAGATGACAGAAGATGTATATAAGAGGGAAGCACAGTCCTGTGAAAATAGTGAAGGTATACCAAAACTCAGAATGAGTTGAAGATGGTGAAAGAAATGTAAGGATCAGAAAAAAAGGTTTGTATTTCATTGACAGTGAAAGAAAACAAAAGGGATCAAAGAACAGATAGGACATTTCCTTTCAGTGGATGAAATAATTACAACAACAATAAGCCACTCAATTATTATTTCATTTCTTTTTTTCTGATAAGTAGAATGACTTTTGCACCAGAAATGACAGAACAAAGTGTTTAATAGGAAGTTGATGCCCAAGATGAGAGAGAAAACAATTTGATAGCACTTAATTTTTTTTTGTTGTTGTTGTTTTTAGGTTTTTGCAAGGCAATGGGGTTAAGTGGCTTGCCCAAGGCCACACAGCTAGGTAATTAAGTGTCTGAGGCCGGATTTGAACTCAGGTACTCCTGACTCCGTGGCCGGTGCTCTATCCACTGTGCCACCCACCCCCACTCTTAATATTTTTGCCAAGAAAATGCAAGATGAGGTCACAAAAAATTGGATATGACTGAAATGACTGAACAATGATAATAAAAGGTGAAAAAACCTTTTCATCTTTAAAATGAAGCTTTTGCACCAGATAATCTCTAAACATTCTTGAGTCTATGACTTATGAGAAGTGAATTCAGGATGTGAGCATGCTAGCATAGAATATATCTCTTTGGTCCCATTGGACAGAAATGGGAACAAAACAAAAATGTTGTAAATCACAATAGGAAAAATTTCCTAACAAAACTAATCAAAATAAGAATGAGCTGCTATGGGAGGTGATGGATTCTTTGGGAGTTCTTCAAGAAAAGTTTGGAGGCCACTTGATGAGAATGTTATTGTGGGGTTTCCTTTAATGTATGGATTGAATGGATATATGTTTACCATAGTTATACATATATAAAACCTACATCATATTATTAACTGTCAAGGGGAGGGGGGAGGGAAAAAGAGGGAGGGCGAGAAATGTGGAACTCAAAATCTTAGAAAAAAGAATGCTGAAAATTCAGTTTTCAAGTAGTTGGAAAAACAAATTTCAATTAAAAAATAATATATGGATTGAATTAGATGGTCACTCAAGTCTCTTTCAACTCTTAGATTCTATGATTCTTTGGTCCCCAAACTAATGCTTTTTCCATGTCAAAGCATGTATTGTCCTATCATTCTTGAAAAACTTTAACTTCTAGATCATCCACAGCAAAGCTTAGATACCCTAGTCCTTTTAGCTGTAGCAAAATGGGTTAGATTCAGCCAATTCTGTGTCTTACAATCAAGACAGGGACTCCTTGGATGAGTCATTCACAAGCAGGCAGTTGCCTCAGGGAGGCTTGCAAAAAAGGGAGGTTCTAGTAATGAGGGTGAGTGTGGCAAGTCATTTTCGGAATAGCAGGTAGATTACGTTTTGTTTGAGAGATAATTGGAATTGCAGAGATGAGACTGACCCTACTTCCTTTGGGCAGGACTCCCCAGCTCTATAAAGGGGCTCTTGCTGACACTGCAGCCATCCATCCGACACCTGGTTCCTCATCTACGTTGGAGAATCTGGTGAGTTTAAGATGCTCCTGAGATAATTTTTAGGCTGGAATTTCTCTTGGAGTCTAAAAGTTAGGAGAGGCAGTTTGGTGGAGTGGAGAAAGCCTTGACCTGGGAATCAGAAGTCCTGGGTGCTAGTCCTTGCTCTACCTCTACCGTGCTATGGAACCTCAACGAAGTTAGCCAACCTCTTTTGGCATGAGTTGTAAAGTCCTATAAAAGATTTTTAGTGATTATTAGTTATCTTGAAGGTATCTTTGTGTCCTGGGAGGTTGGGGAATTGCCTTTCCTGTCTTTCTGTATCTCTCCAGTGTTTAGTAATGAATCTGGCATATAGTAGGCACTTAAATGTTTATCAATTGACTATTCATTGCGTGGTTCTAGGAAATATCACAACTGTATCATTTCAGATGAAATACCTAAGATGAACTTGTAGAACACTTTTGATTTGTCCTGATTGACACTGAAATGAACAAAATTAAAGAAGTTTGGTCAAAAAGGAGGAGACCTGAATTTAAATCTTACATCTATTACTCATCAACTATGTGGCCTTGGTCAAGTCACTTTTGTTCTAGGTCTTAATCATCCTTTTAATTGATTAAAGGTGAAAAGTGCAGCTAGAGAGTACAGTGCACAGAGCATGGGCCTGGAAGACATCTTAATGAGTTCAAGTCTGGTCTCAGATACTTTTTAGATGTGTGACCCTGGGCAAGTCACTTAACCCTACTTGCCTTGGTTTCTACATCCATAAAATGAGTTGGATAAGAAACTAACATCTTTGCCAAGAATACTCCAAATGGGTTTACAAAAAAATTGAATATGACTGAAACAACTGAATCATGAAAACGAAAAGTGAAAAAGTTGCTTCAACTTTGAAATGAAGGCTTTGCCACTAGATAATGTCTTAAATGCTTCCCGCCCTGACATAAGATATTCTGTTGTTCAAACCCCTCATTTCTTTTTGACCTTCCAAGAGCATTTCTAAAACTACAATTTTATGATATGTATAATGGAGGCCATGCTAAATTTAGAATTGGAAGCCCTGGGTTCAAATCTTAACACTGCCATTTTCTGCCCCTGTGTGACCTTTGACCTTAGTTCCCTTACTTGTAAAAAGAGGGAGGTGGATTAAATAGCCAAATCTTCAACCTTAGTTTAATGAGGCTCATATGTTTCATTATCTGTTTTGGTGGTGTTGAAAGGTGTTAATAGATTATTTTTGTTGACCAGCCTGAAGGCAGTCCTGAAATTTACTTTGTACAAGAAGTAAAGAGGTCCAGAAGATATCTAGAAAGGGCCTTTAACTAAAGAATTCTTTGGAAATTGTTTGAACCCCATCTTCCTTTAGAGCCACTCATCTGAGGGTGAGCTCCTGGGATGGCATGTGAACCTCTGGTATTGTCTCTGTCATATCTTCCCCCAGACTTTCTGGTCATGTAGCTTCCCCCAGGTTGTTGTCATGCTGTGGATTCATCATGAATTGACCAGAATTTCAGTGACTTTGCTCCTTTTCTCTCAAGATTGTATTGGTTTGAAAACCATTTATAAAATCATTTAATCATTAAATATTCATTCAGCACATTTATTTGTAATTCTCTTAGAGGTTCCAGGGGCCTTCTGTATCATCTGGTTCATCCACAATGCCCTCATTTTTCAGATGAGACTCAGAAAAACCGCCCCTCTATGGTTATTTTTTTTGTAGATTGTGTGTGTATATCCTATATATAACAATTTTTTGTATGTGTTTTCTTCTCCATTACAATGTGTAGTCTTTGAGGGCATGAATGGTGTTTCTGTCTGTCTTTGTATTCTCAGTGTATAGCAAAGATCTTAGTACAAAATAAGAGCTTCCTCAATACCTCTTGATTGATTGACTCAAGCATGTGTTTGAGTCAACCAAAGGTGAAAAAGTCTTTTTCATCTTTGAAATTAAGGTTTCACATTAGATAATCTCTAAACTCTCCTAGCTCTTACATAGGAGATACTGTTGTTCAACATATTTCTTTTTGACCTCTGAGTTTGTTTCTAAAACTAGTTTTATGATATGTGGTCTACCTTCTTCTTTCCTATGTGTCCAACCTTCTCATTTTATAGATGGGAAAATAGATCTAAAGAAATGGAAGAAATTACTCACTGTTCCCATAGGATACTTGATATTTGTTACCATTTTGAGCTGGGGGTTCCAAAAATATTTAGAAAATGCACAGAGTACAGAGAAAAATTAGCTAGAGGGAAGGGAAACAAGGAATAAATGAGTACTGAAAGTGGAAGGCATGGAAATGATATCCTATTCTATCCCATTAGAATTAGGATAACAATAATAATAATAAAAATCTCCCAAATATCTACAGTTTTATTAGTCTGAGGATTCCCTCCCACCTGTCTGTGCCTTAGACCATGGTCTCTATGAATTGCTGAGCTTCCAAAATTTATCATCTACTGATAATGCTGAGCTTAACTTGGTAGGTGAAACACAAATCATCTATTGCTTGTCCTGCATTAGAAGAATCCCTTCTGACTAGAACAAACTTGCTAGGGTTTATACTCCTCATTTTAGGCATTGAGACTCTAGGGCAAATTTTAGTGATGACATGTTGGAGAAGGATATAAGGTGAGAAATGATGAATCAGCTCACTTTATAGCATTTTACAGTTTATATGGAACTTTCCTCATAAAGCAGCATCATTTAGTAGGTAGATAAATAGGGTGATATTATTATTCCTACTTTGGAGATGAAAAAGAAAACTAAAAAAAGTCTAAGAAAAGTTAAGTGACTTATACAAATTATATAGCTAGTGATTGTCAGACCCAGGATCTGAAGTGAGGTCTTCTCACTCAGGCAAATGGCATTTGAAACCCCATATAAGGGGAGAAATGATGAATCAGCTCACTTTATAGCACTTTACAGTTTATATGAAACTTTCCTCATAAAACAGCACCATTTAGTAGGTAGATAAACAGGGTGATATTATTATTCCTACTTTGGAGATGAAAAAAAAACTAAAAAAAGTCTAAGAAAAGTTGTGATTTATATAAATTATACAACTGGTGATTGTCAGACCCAGAATTTGAATTGAGGTCTTCTCACTCTCAGGCAAATGGCATTTGAAACCCTAAAATTTGCTCTAGATTTCTAGCGTCATATTTAATTCAATAGGAGAGTTCAGGTCATCCTGCCCTTAAAAGAATCTGACTGTGAACATTGTCTTCTGTTTCTTTCAGATTCACTGAGATCCAGGAACTATGTCCTACCAGTATCAGGAGCAATGCAAACAGCCTTGCCAACCTCCTCCCATGTGTCCACCACCTTGTCAGCCCAAGTGCCCTGAGCCTTGTCCTCCACCTTGTCAACCCAAGTGTCCTCCACCTTGCCAACCCAAGTGTCCTCCACCTTGCCAGCCCACATGCCCTGAGCCATGTTCTCCACCTTGCCAGCCCAAGTGCCCTCCACCTTGCCAGCCCAAGTGCCCTGAGCCATGTGCTCCACCTTGCCAGCCCAAGTGCTCTCCACCTTGCCAGCCCAAGTGCCCTGAGCCTTGCCCTCCTAAGTGCCCAGAGCCATGCCCACCACAGCAATGTCAGCAGAAATGCCCCCCTTGCCCTCCACCTTGCCAGCAGCAGTGTCCATCCAAGAGGAAGTAACAGTGTCTGATGCTGGCAACACCATGAAAGAGGGTGCTTAGGCAATCCTGGGGAGCCCTGGGCTCCTAGCCCATGTCTCTAAATCTTCAAGCTTCTTTGATTGTTATTCTTCCCTGAAAGGAAAGTCATGGAGAAGAGCTTTTGTTCTTCAGAAATGAAACCTCTGCCTCACTCCCATCTTCCATCCTCATCTTCATACCTCCTGGGATGAGAGGCTGCAGAGAAATTGCCAACCTACTCTACACCAGGCTTCCTGAAACCTTGATGGAAGGACAACCCCGAGAGACCAGACTCCCTGGTTCTCTGCCACTGCATGAGCTTTCCTCTCTGCTGTAACCTGGGTGATGATTTCTATTACTTTAATCTGTATAACTCTCCTTCCAATGACTCAAATAAAGTGTATGTTTCATGGTGACACCTGAGTTGGCTTTTTTTGCTTTCCTACTATTCACCACCCCCCCTCAGTTTTTCAGGTGGTGTCAGATTTATTCCAATGCATATTTTCTGTTCCTGTCTCATTACTTAATCTAGGTTTTATTACTGGGAATAACAGAATCATTTCTCTCTTTTTCATAAACTTCTTGGTTTATATCTCTTATGATCTCATTTATTCCTGGCAAGGACCCTCTAAGGAGGGCAGGGTTGACATTGTCATCTTCATTTTTTTAAAATGATAAAACTGAGGCTCTATGAGTTAGTATAATGTTTAAGATCACATAGAGTGCAAGAGTTTGATGCAGGATACAAGTCTCAGTCTTTTCCTTGCTAACAAGTGGTCTTTTATGACATTATTCTTCCCTGGTTACCATGAATTGACTTTGGTTTACCCTAATCTTTCATAGCTTTATGTACACACACACACATACACACACACACACACACACACACACACACATACACACACACAAACATTCATACAGACACGCACTAATATATTTTATATGGGTGTATACACAGACATATATATATATATATATATACTAGATAAACACACATAATATACACACAAGTGTATCTCTATATCTATAATCTATATGTTTATATGAGGGAGGCACAGTCCTATAAAAATAGTTCAGGAAAGCTAAGGCTCAGAATGAGTTGAAGATAATGAAGGAGATGTAAGGATTGCAAAGTGTTTCTGTTTTGGGGATGTTAAAAGAAAAAAAGGGAGGGTCAAAGTTGAAAATATTTACATGGGATGAAATAATTGAGAACCGAGTCACTCAATTCTTATTTCATTTTTTTTCTGGTCAGGATAATGGCCTTTGCACTAAAAATGACAAAACAAAATAACTTAGGAGTAAGTTGATACCCATGGTATGGAAAAAAATAATTTGAGAGCCAATTGCTCTCAAAAAGGGCCACCAAGAGGGTGAAGAGCCTTGAGTCTATAACATATGAAGATTAAGAATATGGGCATGCTTAGCACAGAGAATTTCTTTGATCCCATTGAGTAGAAACAAGAGCGACACAAAAATGTTGCAAAATGGTATTTGTATAGAGAAAACGGTAGGGAATAGTTTTCCATAAAATACACCAGATAGTCCAAAATAGCAAGAATGAATAAAACATTATATTAGGAATTGGGAGGAAATATAAGAAAAAATAAAAGTCTTGTCCATTTAAATGATGTATTACTTTGAGAAAATGTCACATACTGTGGTGATGTCTGAATGAATACAGTTCTTTTATCAGACAAATTTGAACCACATTAATTTGTGACAGAAAAAAAATTACATAAAAGATCACAAAGTTCCCTAACCCTCGCTCATGGCTATATCAGGGTGAGTGAATTCTTTGAACCTCTTTCTTCAGGGTCAAGGTTTAAATCTCTTGCTGAATGTTCTTGATCCTAGAGATAAACATATGTTTCCTTTTCATGAAGCTTTTCAGGTCCCCTCTTACTTCCAGTGATGTGGGCAACTTAACTTGAATATTTGATAAGTTTCAAGAATATTTTACCATACTGAGTGTGGGGAGGGTAGAATAGAATCAATGACTCTTGCCCTTCATATGACTTCCATGACTTCTCTACTCATCCACTCCTTTCTTCTCCCTCTTCCCTCTGTTCCCCAGTCTTACAAGAGCAACTGATAGAACCCAGAGCTTGACAATGGAGAAATCATCTTTCTTTGGTTTGGGAAAGGTAACAGGGAAGGCATCATGGTAGCATTTAGCCTAGCCTTTGACTCACGAATAGAATTATTATGGTTAGATATTGGGGAGGAGATGGGGAAGGTTTAGGCAGAAGGAACAACATGACAATTTAATTAAAGTTTGTCCTTCATTTTTGAAGAAAACCACACCATCAGGGAGATAATGTCATGAAAGGCATGTGAATTGAATTTGAGTGAGGGGGATACCATGCTACCAGTCTCACTTTTTTCTCCAGAGCCATCTGAGTCCAGATATCAATCAAGTCAGCTGGAGATGGTCCTAGATAATTAGGCAATCAGGGTTAAGTGACTTGCCCAAGGTCACACAGTTAGTAACAGTCAGATGTCTGAGATTGGATCTGAACTTCAGTCCTCCTTACTCCCAAGACCAGTGCTCTTATCTACTGTGCTACCTGGCCACCCAGTTGAGCAGACAAGTAGGAAAGACCTGAAATGAACCTCTCAGTTTGTGTCCATTCAGGGTAATCTTAGCAGAAACATTCCCCTTTGGGTAGAGGAATAATACAGAGAAGAACCCCTGATGGGGAGATGCATCACCAAGAACAAGTTGACGTTGGTGGAGGGTATGGTTAATATTTATCCAATCTGGGATCCTTATCTCTACATCATAGGTCCCAGAGACCAGAGGGAGTATCCTTTTAAGAATCATGTTTGGGGAATTATATGAAACTTTAATGGTCTGTGTAAAGAGCCTTCCTGGGAAATTGACTTCCTCTGTCATATGATAATATCACCCAAACTCCTAACTCTTCTCCCTATCATATTCATAATTTCCAAAATTGGTGTTTTTTATTTTTAATAATCATTTTATTTACTGACAACAGAGTAGTTCTAAAACAATACCTTCTGGAAGAACCACTTGTCTTTGTTCATCTTATACCTTGCCTCAACCTTGACCTTGACCTCCTTCTTATGTTTTAGCGAAGGGTCACAGAACACATCCTTGTTGACAACTGCTTTATCCAGTGGGTTATCCACAGAATATCTAGTATATCTGGTCGGAATGAGGTGGTCATAATTAAAACCTTTTTTATAATCCAAGACAACTATTAAAAATTGAAGATAGTAAGATTGGTCTGCATTTAAACTCCACAGCTCCTTCTCTGGATATTTTTGGTGTTTTCCATCACAAGTCTCTTGAAATTGCCTTTATTATTGTGCTGCTGAAATGAACAAGTACATCATAGTTGATCATCACCCAATGTTGCTTCTGGTGTATATAATGATCTTCTGGTTCTGCTTATTTCATTCTGCATTAGTTTATGCAGCTCTTTCCAGGTTATTCTGAAATCCCATTCTTCAAGATTTCTTAAAGAATAATAGTGTTCCATCACATGTATATACCATGGTTTGTTCAACCATTCCCCAATTATGGACATCCCCTTAATTTCCAATTCTTTGCCACTACAGTGAATATTTTTGTACATGTATGTTTTTCCTGATCTCTTTGGAATGTAGACCTAGGAGTGGTATTGATGAATCAAAGGGTATTCACAGTTTTATTGCCCTTTGGACATAATTTCAAATTGCTCCCCAGAAGGGTTGGATCAGTTGAAAACTCCATCAACAATGTATTAGTGTCCTAGTTTTCCCGCATCCCCTCCAACATTGATCATTTTCCTTTTTTTGTCATATTGGCCAATTTGATATGTGTGAGGTGGTTCCTCGGAGTTGTTTCAATTTACATTTCTCTATTCAATAATGTTTTAGAGCAATTTTTATATGATTATAAATAGTTTTAAATTTTTCATCTGAGAATTGCCTTTTCATATCCTTTGATTATCAATTGGGGAATGATTTGTATTCTAATAAATTTGAACAAGTTCTCTATATATTTTATGGTTTTTTAAATTTAAATTTATTTTTATTAAAGACATTATTTGAGTTTTACATTTTTTCCCCAATCTTGCTTCCCTCCCCCTCCCCCCCACAGAATGCACTCTGTCAGTCTTTACTTTGTTTCCAGGTTGTACCTTGATCCAAACTGGGTGTGATGAGAGAGAAATCATATCATTAAAGAGAAGTCTAAGAGGTAGCAAGATCAGACAATAAGCTGTTTTTTTTAAATTAAAGGGAATAGTCCTTGCACTTTGTTCAAACTCCACAGCTCCTTATCTGGATACAGATGGCACTCTCTTTTGCAGACAGCCCCAAATTGTTCCCGATTGTTGCACTGATGGAATGAGCAAGTCCTTCAAGGTTGAACATCACTCCCATGTTGCTGTTAGGGTGTACAGTGTTTTTCTGGTTCTGCTCATCTCACTCAGCATCAGTTCATGCAAATCTCTCCAGGTTTCCCTGAAATCCCATCCCTCCTGGTTTCTAATAGAACAATAGTGTTCCATGACATACATATACCACAGTTTGCTAAACCATTTCCCAATTGAAGGACATTTACTGGATTTCCAATTCTTTGCCACCACAAACAGGGCTGCTATAAATATTTTTGTACAAGTAATGTTTTTACCCTTTTTCCTCATCTCTTCAGGGTATAGACCCAGTAGTGGTATTGCTGGGTCAAAGGGTATGCACATTTTTTGTTGCCCTTTGGGCATTGTTCCAAATAGCTCTCCAGAAGGGTTGGATGAGTTCACAGCTCCACCAACAGTGTAATAGTGTCCCAGATTTCCCACATCCCTTCCAACAATGATCATTATCCTTCCGAGTCATACTGGCCAATCTGAGAAGTGTGAGGTGGTACCTCAGGGAAGCTTTAATTTGCATTTCTCTAATAATTAATGATTTAGAGCATTTTTTCATATGGCTATGGATTGCTTTGATCTCCTCATCTGTAAATTGCCTTTGCATATCCTTTGACCATTTGTCAATTGGGGAATGGCTTTTTGTTTTAAAAATATGACTCAGTTCTCTGTATATTTTAGAAATGAGTCCTTTGTCAGAATCATTAGTTGTAAAGATCATTTCTCAATTTACTACATTTCTTTTGATCTTAGTTACATTGGTTTTATCTGTGCAAAAGCTTTTTAATTTAATGTAATTGAAATCATCTAATTGGTTTTTGGTGATGTTCTCCAACTCTTCCTTAGTCATAAACTCTTCCCCTTTCCATAGATCTGACAGGTAGACTAGTCCTTGATCTTCTAATTTGCTTATAGTATTGTTTTTTATGTCTATGTCCTGTAACCATTTGGATCTTATCTTGGTAAAGGGTGTGAGGTGTTGGTCTAATCTAAGTTTCTTCTGTACTGACTTCCAATTATCCCAGCAGTTTTTATCAAAGAGGGAGTTTTTATCCCAATGGCCAGACTCTTTGGGTTTATCAAACAGCAGATTACTATAGTCATCTCCTGCTTTTACACCTAGTCTATTCCACTGGTCCACCACTCTATTTCTTAGCCAATACCAAACAGTTTTGAAGACTGATGCTTTATAATATAATTTTAGATCTGGTAGGGCTAAGCCACCTTCTTTTGCACTTTTTTTCATTAAGCTCCTGGCAATTCTTGACTTTTTATTTCTCCGTATGAATTTACTTACAATATTTTCTAACTCGTTAAAGTAATTTTTTGGAATTTTGATTGGTAGGGAACTAAACAGATAGTTTAGTTTTGGTAGAACTGTCATTTTTATTATATTAGCTCTACCTATCCATGAGCAGTTGATATTTGCCCAGTTATTTAAATCTAATTTAATTTGTGTGAGAAGTGTTTTATAATTGTTTTCAAAAAGATTCCGAGTCTGTCTTGGCAAATAGACTCCCAAATATTTTATATTGTCTGAGGTTACTTTGAATGGGATTTCTCTTTCTAGCTCTTCCTGCTGTTTCTTGCTAGACATATATAGAAAAGTTGAGGATTTATGAGGGTTTATTTTATAACCTGCAACTTTGCTAAAATTGCTAATTGTTTCCAGTAGTTTTTTTAGATGATTTCTTGGGATTCTCTAGGTAGACCATCATGTCATCTGCAAAGAGTGAGAGTTTTGTCTCTTCCTTCCCAATTATAATTCCTTTAATTTCTTTTTCTTCTCTAATTGCTGATGTTAACATTTCTAATACAATATTGAATAATAGTGGTGATAATGGGCACCCTCCTTGTTTCATTCCTGATCTTATTGGGGATGCCTCTAGCCTCTCCCGATTGAATATAATGTTTGTTGATGGTTTCAGATAGATACTGCTAATTATTTTAAGGAACAGTCCATTTATTCCTACACTCTCTAGTGTTTTTAATAGGAATGGATGCTGTATTTTGTCAAAAGCTTTTTCAGCATCTATTGATATGATCATATGATTTTTGATAGGTTTGTTGTTGATTTAATTGAGTATACTAACAGTTTTCCTAATATTGAACCAACCCTGCATTCCTGGAATAAATCCTACTTGATCATAATGTATTATCCTAGTGAGGACTTGTAATCATTTTACTAAGATTTCATTTAGGATTTTTGCATCTATATTCATCAGGGAGATAGGTCTATAATTTTCTTTCTCTGTTTTAACTCTTCCTGGTTTAGGTAACAGTACCATACTGGTTTCATAGAAAGAGTTAGGCAGAGTTTCATCTTTCCCTATTTTTCCAAAGAGTTTATATAGGATTGGAACCAATTGTTCCTTAAATGTTTGGTAGAATTCACTTGTGAATCCATCAGGCCCAGGACATTTTTTCTTGGGGAGTTCAATGATGGCTTCTTGAATTTCTTTTTCTGAGATAGGGTTGTTTAGGTATTTAATCTCTTCTTCATTTAACCTGGGCAACCTATATTTTTGTAAATATTCATCCATTTCACTTAGATTATCAAATTTATTGGCATAAAGTTGGGCAAAATAATTTCAAATTATTACTTTAATTTTCTCCTCATTGGTGGTGAGTTCACCTTTTTCATTTATGATACTAGCAATTTGGTTTTCTTCTTTCTTTTTTTTTAATCAAATTGACCAGAGGTTTATCAATTTTATTGGTTTTTTCATAATACCAACTTTTGGTTTTATTTATTAATTCAATAGTTTTTTGGCTTTCAATTTTATTAATTTCTCCTTTAATTTTTAGAATTTCTAATTTGGTACTTATTTGGGGATTTTTGATTTGTTCTTTCTCTAATATTTTTAGTTTCATGTTTAGTTCATTGATTTCCTCTTTCTCCAATTTATTCATATAAGCATTTAGAGCTATAATATATCCCCTGAGAGTTGCTTTGAATGAATCCCATAGGTTTTGGTATGTTGCTTCATTATTATCATTATCTAGGATAAAATGGTTAATTCTTTCTATAATTTGTTTTTTGGTCCACTCATTTTTTAAAATGAGGTTATTCAGTTTCCAATTTGTTCTGGGTCTATATCTCCTTGGCCCAGTATTGCATGTGACTTTTATTGCATTGTGATCTGAGAAAGATGTATTCACTATTTCTGCCTTTCTGCAGTTGTTCATTAGGTTTTTATGTCCTAGTACATGGTCAATTTTTGTATAAGTTCCATGTGCTGCAGAGAAAAAGGTATATTCCTTCCTATCCCCATTCAGTTTCCTCCATAAGTCTACCATATCTAATTTTTCTAACAATCTATTTACCTCCCTAATTTCTTTCTTGTTTGTTTTATGATTTGATTTATCTAGATCTGATAGCGGGAGGTTGAGGTCTCCTACTAGTAGAGTTTTGCTGTCTATGTCTTCCTGTAATTCTTTCAGCTTCTCCTCTAAGAATTTGGGTACTGTCCCACTGGGTGCATATATATTTAAAATTGAAATGACTTTATTGTCTATGGTACCTTTTAGGAGGATAAAGTTTCCTTCCTTATCTCTTTTAGCGCTATCTCTTTTTGCTGCTGCTTTGTCTGAGATAAGGATTGCTACCCCTGCTTTTTTTATTTCAGCTGAAGCAAAATATATTTTGCTCCAACCTTTTACCTTTACTCTGTATGTATCTCTCTGCTTCAAATGAGTTTCTTTCAAGCAGCATATTGTAGGATTCTGGTTTTTAATCCACTCTCCTATTTGCTTACGTTTTAAAGGACAGTTCATCCCATTCACATTCAAGGTTATGATTACTAATTCTTTATTCCCCTCTGTGCTATCTTCCCTCTGTTTGTATTTTCCCCCTTCCCCCCTTTTATCCATATTCGCCAGTATTTTGTTTTTGAAACCACCACCTTCAGTGTGTTTGCCCTCCTATATCACACTCTCCCCTTTCTTTCCCCTTTCCCTGTTCCCTTCCCTTCCTTTTGTTATTTCCTCTTATTTCCTCCACTCCCCTTCCCTTTCTCTGTTCCCCCCTCCCCTTTTCCCCTTTTAATTCTTGAAAGGTTAGATGTTTTATAAGTTAACTGAGTATGTGTAGGTTGACTTTAAGCCAAGTCTGATGAGAAGAAGATTCAGGTGTTTCTCCTCTACTTCCTTCTTCCCCTCTATTACCATAGGTTTTTTGAACCTCTTAGTGTACTTAGTGTAATGAGATTTTTCCCCTTCAGTCCCCTCCCTCCTCCAGTCTCTTTCCTGTCCCCCTTTTTAGGGAGGTAGTGTATTATTTTTTTTTAGATCATTCTATCTAAGTCATAGAAAATTCTGAGTGTCTGTCCCTTCTAGTTCAGTATATTCTGTTGAATAGAGTCAAAATTCCTGAGAATTATTAGAGTCTTTCTCCCCAGTGGAGTTAAAGCCAGTTACATCCCATTAGATATCAGTCTCATGGATAGGTCATGGATGTCCATCATTTCTCGCTCAGTATATTCTCTCTGTTAGAGTTACATTTCTCAGGATTTATGAGAGTCTCTTCCCCTCCCCCTCCCCCCATGCTGGGATATAGCCAGTTTCAACTTGCTGGATTGCATTTTTTTCCTTTTACTACCCCCCCCCCCTTTTTTTTTTACCTTTTCATGTATCTCTTGAACCTCCTGTTTGATATCCAAATTTTCTGGTCTTTTCATCAGAAATTTTTGGAATTCTTCCATTTTGTTAAATGTCCATCTTTTTCCCTGGAAGAGAAGGCTCAGCTTTGCAGGAAAGTAGATTCTTGGCTGCATTCCAAGCTCCCGTGCTCTTCGAAATATCTCGTTCCAGGCCCTTCGATCCCTTAAAGTTGATGCAGCCAGGTCCTGCGTCATCCTTACTGTGGCTCCTTGATATTTAAATTGTTTCTTTCTGGCTGCTTGCAGGATTTTCTCTTTTATCTGATAGTTCTGGAGTTTGGCCACAACATTCCTTGGTGTTTTCATTTTAGGATCTTTTTCTGGTGGGGATCGATGTACTCTTTCAATAACTACTTTGCCCTTCAGTTCGATGATGTCAGGGCAGTTTTCCATCACTAGATCCTGTAATATTAAGTCCAGGCTTTTTTTCTCTTCAGTGTTTTCAGGAAGTCCTATAATATTCAGGTTGCCCCTTCTTGATCTATTCTCGAGGTCAGTGGTTTTGTTGATGAAGTATTTCACATTTGCTTCTATTTTTTGATTTTGTTTAACTGACTCTTGCTGTCTCATGGAGTCATTAGTTTCTGTAGACTCCATTATTTTTTTGGTGGAGGAGTTTTCTTCATTAACCTTTTCCATTTGGTCAATTCTACTTTTGAAAGAGCTTTCCATTTGACCAATTGAGGTTTTGAGAGAATTAATTTCTTTTTGCATTTGCTCATTTGAGGATCTGAGAGAATTATTCTCATTTTGTAATTGTCCAATTGATGATCTGAGAGATTTATTCTCCTTTTGTGTTTGTCCAATTGTACTTTCTAAGGTTTTGTTTTCTTGTTTCAAGGTATTAATTGTCTCCCCCAAATTTTCCAGTTGTTTTTTAAACTCCTTCCTTATTTCTTCAAGGAAGTCTTTCTGTGCTGGAGACCAGATTGTATTCTCCTCAGATGTTCCAGGTCTCTCTGGGTTGGGGTCTTTCTCTTCCAGGAATTTTTCTATGGATCCACCTTTCCGCTGACCCTTCTTCATTATGCTAAGACCTTGATTTAGGTGGGGCTGGTTCACCTGGGCTTGGGATCTCTAAAGGCTTTACTGAGTGCAGTTTCTCTGGCTGGCCAGTAGGAGGTGCTGGTTGCCCTCTCTGGAGTGTCTGCGACCTTGGTTGTGAGGCCTTCTCCCTTTGCTTGAGGGAGGGAATTGGAGCTATTGCATTCTTTTGCCTTCAATCAATGGTGGGCTTTACCCTGGCCAGAGGTGATTCCTCACCTGGGCTGGTTCTTTTGCTCACACACCTGGGCAAGAGGCAGAAGTAATTTGCATTTATTTGGGAGGAGGCCTCAGTTCAATGGATGCATGGGCTCAGAGTTTCTCAGTCCTGAGGAGCCCAGGGATGGTGTCTGCAGCTCTCCTGCACCAGACCTCTCCCCGCAGTCCCTTCCCCAAGCTCCAGGGGGACAGCACCAACACCAGCGCCTCTGCTTCCCCACGGACCCAAGCCCCCTTCATTCAGCCCCACCACCGATCCAGCAAGTCTGGCTCTCGGGCCCTCAGACTCCTGGTTCCGACTCAGCTGTTGATCTGGCTGATCCCGGGCTCAGACTCACCTGCCGGTACTCAGCCAAGGCTGCTGCGGGAGACAAATCCTGAGGTAGATTTGCCTCTCCTGGCTTTTCTTTCTGGGTTTCCTGGTTCGGATTTCTTTTAAGAGGTTTGTTTCATGTGATGGATGGGGAAGAGATCAGGAGACTTTAGAACTGTGCCTGTCTTCTCTCCGCCATCTTGGCTGGAAGTCTCTCTATATATTTTAGAAGTAAGTCCTTTGTCAGAATCGGTAGTTATAAAAATTGTTTCTCAATTTACTGCCTTCCTTTAAATTTTGGCTGCATTTTTTAATTTGTGCAAAAAATTTTCAATTTAATATAATCAGAATGTTCTATTTTACATTTTATAATGTTCTCTATCTCTTCTTTGGTCATAAACTGCTCCCCTTTTTAAATATTTCACAGGTAAAGTATTCCTTGTTCTCCTCTTTGGTTTATAATATCACCTTTTGTGTCTTAATCTTGTACCCATTTTGACTTTATTGTGATATAGGGTATGAGATACTGATCTATAGTTTTTGCCTACTATCTGCCAGTTTTCCCAACAGTTCTTATCAAAGAGTGAGTTCTTGTCCTAGAAGTTGGAATCTTTGGGTTTATCAAACAAGCAGATTACTATTGTCATTTACTACTGTTTCTTTTACATCTAATCTATTCCACTGGTCCATCACTCTGTTTCTTAGCCAGTACCAGTTTGATGACTGATGCTTTATAATATAATTTTGGATCTGGTATGGCTAGGTTACCTTCCTTTACATTTTTTCCATTAATTTCATTGATATTCTTTTTTTGTTTTTGTTTTTACAAGGCAATGGGGTTAAGTGACTTGCCCAAGGTCACACAACTAGGTATTAAGTATCTGAGGCTGGATTTGAACTCAAGTCTTCCTGACTCCAAGGTCATTCTGTCCACTGCACTTACCTAGCTAACTGCCCCCTCATTGATATTCTTGATCTTTTATTTCTTCATATGAATTTAGTTACTATTTTTTCTAACTCAAAAGTAATTTTTTTGAAATTCTTGACTGTATACACTGAATAAGTAATTTTATTTAGGTAGAATTGTCATTTTTATTAAAGTGGCTCAGTCTACCATGAGCAATTAACTTTTGCTCAGTTAGTTAGATCTAGTTTTATTTGTGTGAAAAGTGTTTTATAGTTGTTTTCATGCATTTCTGAGTTTGCCTTGGCAGGTAGTATTTTATGTTGTCTAACATTACTTTACATAGAATATCTTTTTCTTTATCTTCTTGCTGTGTCTTGTTAATAATATATAGACATACTGATGATTTATGTAGGCTAAATTTATTCTGCAACTTTGCTAAAGTTGCTAATTGTTTCAAGTAGATTTTTGGATGATTTTCTAGAGTTCTCTAAGTATAATACCATCATATCTGCAAATTCATTTTCTATTCCAATCCTTTCAACTTCTTTTTTCTCTTATTGTTAAAAGTAACATTTCTAATGCAATATTGAATAATAGTGATGATAATGAGCATTCCTTTTTCACCCCTGCTCTTATTGGGGATGTTTCTAGCTTATCCTTATTACATATAATGCTTATTGATGATTTTATATAGATATTGCTTATTATTTCACTTATTTCTGTGCTTTCTAGTGTTTTTAATAGGAAAGGGTGCTGTATTTTGTCAAAAACTTTTTCAGCATCTATTGAAATAATAATAATAATAATAATAATAATAATAATATAATTTCCTTTGGGTTTGTTATTGATATGCTGATAGTTTTCCTAATATTGAACCAACCCTGCAAACAATAGACATAAATTTTACTTGATCATAGGGCATTATCCCAGTTATAACTTACTATAATCACTTTGCTAATATTTTATTTAAAAATTTTGCATCCATATTCATTAGGGTAGTTGATGTATTATTTTCTTTCTCTGTTTTGACTCTCCCTGGTTTAGATTATCAGTACTGTATTGGTGTCATGGAAGGAATTTGGCAGAGCTACTTCGCCTATTTTTTCAAATAGTTTATATAGAATTAGAACTAATTGTTCCTTGAATGTTTAGTAGAATTAACTTGTAAATTCATCTGTTGCTGTAGATTTTTTCTTAGGGAGTTATTCAATTTCTTTTTCTAAGATGAGTTTATTTTAAATATTTAATTTCCTTTTCTTTTAAACTGTGCAGTTTATATTTTCGGAAATATTCATCCATTTCATTTAGCTTGCCAAATTTATTGGCGTACCAGTTGAGTAAAATAACTCTGAATTATTAATTTCCTCCTCATTGGTGGTAAATTCATCATTTAAATTTTTAATACTGGCATTTTGGTTTTCTTCTTTTTATTTCATCAAATTAACCAATGTTTTATCTATTATATTGGTTATTTTCATAAAACTAACTCTTAGTTTTATTTATCCACTCATTAATTACCTTACTTTCAACTTTATTAATTTTTCCCTTAATATTCAGAATTTTAAATTTGGTATTTAATTGGGAATTTAAAATTTGTTCTTTCTCTAGCTTTTTAAAATTACATGCCCAATTCATTGATCTCCTTTTTCACTATTTTATACATGTAAGATTTAGAGATATAATATATTCCCTAGTAACTGCTTTGATTATATTCCACAAGTTTTGGTATGCTGTCTGTGTCTTTCTGTAACTCATTTAGCTTCTACTCTAAGAAGTTGGATGCTATTCCATTTAGTGCATACAAATTTAGTATTGAAATTACTTCATTTTCTATGATACCTTTTAGGTACAATTTTACAAAGACAATTTCTTTGTCTGAGATAAGAGTTACTACTCCTGCTTTCTTCACTTTAGCTGAAGCATAAAATATTCTGCTTCAGTCTTTTACCTTTTCTCTGTATATATCTTTCTGCTTCAAATGTGTTTCTTGTAAGCAGCATATTATAGGATTCTGGTTTGTAATCCATTCTGCTATCAGCTTCTGTTTTTTTGGGAAGTTCATTCCATTGACATTCACAGTTATAATTAATTCTTTATTACCCTCCATGCTATCTCCCTTCTGTTTGTACTTTTTTCCTTCTTTCACCCTATCCCACCTCACCAGTATTTTGCTTCTGAATACCACATCTCGCAATCTGCCATCCTCCTTTTTCTTGCCTCTTTTCCTTTTCCCCTTTTCTTTCCCTCTTTTCTATAAGTCCCTCCTTTCCTTCTCCCCCCACTCCATTCTTTTCCCCTCCTAATACTTGAAGGGTGAAATTCTAAATCCAGGTGAGTACAGGTGTTATTCCCTCTGAAGATCAAATTTTCTGTTTGGTGTGGTCTTTTCATCAGAAAAACTTGGAAGTCACCAATTTTGTTAAATGTCCTACTTTTGTCCTGAAAGAATATGCTCAATTTTGCTGAGTAGTTGATTCTTGGTTGTAATTCAAGTTCATTTGCCTCTGGAATATCATGTTCTAGGTCTTTTGAACCTTTACTGCTGATGTAGTCAAGTCCTATGTTATCCTGACAGTGACTCCTTCATATTTGAATGGCTTCTTTCTAGAATTTTTTCCTTGATCTGATAATTCTGCAGTTTGGCTACAATATCCCTTGACTTTTTCATATTGGGATTCCATTTAGAGGTGATCAGTAGATTCTTTCAATGAGTATTTTGAGCTTTGATTCCAGGGTATCAGGGTAGTTCTTGACAGTTTCCTAAAGAATGCTATCTGGCTCTTTTCTTTTCTTTCCTTTTCTTTGTCTTGATCATGACTTTCAAGTAGTGCAATACTTTTTTAAAAATTTTAAAAATTTTAATTTTTTACAATAATTCTTAAATTATTTCTCCTGGATCTATTTTCTAGTTATTTTACCAATGAGATATTTTACATTTTCATCTATTTTTAAAGTTTTTTTAATTTGTTTTGTCTTTTTGTCTTTTTTTTTTTAACAAGACAATGGGGTTAAGTGACTTGCCCATGGTCATACAGCTAGGTAATTATTAAGTGTCTGAGGTCAGATATGAACTCAAGTTCTCTTGAATCCAGGACTGGTGCTCTATCCACTGCACCACCTAGCTGTCCCCTATTTTTTAAAATTTTTAAAAAAATTTATTTAACAGATTCTTGATGTCTCATGGAGTTGTTAACTTCCACTTGTCCTAGTCCATTTTTCAAGGATGTATTTCATCAGTTAGTTTTTGCATCTCCTTTTTCATTTGATCAATTCTATTTTTAAAGTAGCTGTTATCTTTCTTTAATTTGCTCAATTGTATTTTTTTAGAAACATGGATAATATGAAAATTTTTTTGCATGATTTAACATGTATAATTGATATACTGCTTACCTTCTCGGGGGTGGGGATGGGAATGAGAGAAAGAATTTGGAACTGAGAAAAAGAATTTTGAAAATGTCATAAATTAAAAATATTTTTAAAAATATCATTATGTAGAGCAATTCCTCTCTAATAGTTGAACTTATTAATCAGTGTTGTTGATTTGAATGATTTTTTTTGTTGATTAACTCTGGGGGAAATCTTTTTTTTGTTTTTTTTGTTTTTATTTATTTTGAATTCTACAACCCTTCCCCCAATCTTGTTCCCCCCCCCCCCACACACACACAGAAGTCAATCCTAATCTTTACATTGTTTCCATGGTATACATTAATCCAAGTTGAATGTGATGAGAGAGAAATCATATCCTAAAGGTAATAGTCTTTGGTCTCTGTTCAAACTCCACAATTCGTTATACATTGCTAAAATATTCTTGTTTAAAAGCAAACATAATACCCTTTGCCCCACAAAATATAGAACCTTGTAGGAAATAAGTAAAAGAAAGAGAAGAAAAATGTATTTCAGTCTGTGTTCTGATACTATCAGCTCTATCTTGGGTGAATCACATTATTCATCATAAGTCCATCACATAAAACCACCTCCATACTTTTCTACAGTTGCCACTACTGACTGTAACTCCCTCCATCCATTTCTCCCCACTACCATATATTATCTCTCTCCTTTCACCCTGTCCCTCTTCCAAAATGTGCTGTAGGACAGCCAAGTGACTCAGCAGACAAAGCCCTGGACCTGGGGCCAAGAGGCCCCCAAGCCCACCTACCACCATAGAGACCCAACAAGTACTTGGCCCCATAGGCCCAGACAGGCCACCCAATCCCAGCACCTTGCAAAAACTAAAAAAGATAATGCATTATATCTGACTATTCTATCTCATGAGAGAAACCCCACCCCCCACAAGGGCCTCAGTGTGTGAGGCTCTGACTGCTCTCCTCCATCACCCACATCCCCCTTCTTCCCCGACCCCTTCTCTCCTCCTTACTACAGATGTCTACATCCTATTGAGTGTGTATGCTGTTTCCTTTCTGAGCCATTTCTGATAAGAGTAAAGGCTCTCTCATTCCCCCTCACTTTCCCGCTTCCATATCATTGCAAAAGCTCATTGCAAAAAAAAAATGACTTTTATATGAAGTATATTAGCCTATTCCACTTCTCCATTCTCTTACTCCCAGCACATTTTCCTTTTAGCCATTGACTCCATTTTTTACAATATATTATATCTTCAAATTCAGCTCTCTCCTGTGCTTCATCTATAAAAGTTCCTTCTACTTCTTCTACCAAATGAGGAGGTTCATATGAGCATTATCAGCATCATTTTTTATGCAGGAATACATGCAGTTCATCATCATTAAATCCCTCATAATTTACCCTTCTCCTCCGCTCTCTATGCTCCACTTGAGTCCTGTATTTGAAGGTCAAACTTTCTGTTCAGCTCTGGTCATTTCAACAGGAACATTTGAAATTCCTCTGTTTCATTGAAAGTCCATCTTTTTTCCTGGAAGAGGATGTTCAGTTTTGCTGGGTAGTTGATTCTTGGTTGCATTCCAAGCTCTTTTGCCTTCTGGAATATTATATTCCAAGCCCTATGAGCCCTTAATGTAGTTTCTACTAAGTCCTGTGTGATCCTGACTGCAACTCCACGATATTTGAATTATGTCCTTGTGGCTGCTTGTAATATTTTCTCTTTGACTTGGGAGTTCTGGAACTTGACTATAATATTCCTGGGGGTTGTTTTTTTTTTTTGATCTCTTTCTGGGTGGGGATAGGTGGATTCTTTCAATTTCTATTTTGCCCTCTGTTTCTAGGATATCAGGGCAATTTTCCTGTATAAATTCTTTAAAAATGAGGTCAAGACTCTTTTCCTGATCATGACTTTCAGGTATCCCAATAATTTTAAAATTATCTTTTCTGAATCTGTTTTCCAGATTAGTTGTTTTTTTCAATGAGATGGTTTACATTTTCTTCTAATTTTTCATTCTTTTGGTATTGAACTGTGATGTCTTGATTTCTCACAAAGTCATCAGCTTCCTTTTGTTCCATTCTACAGCTGAAGAATTTGTTTTCCTCAGAGAGCTTTCTTATCTCCTCTTCCATCTGGCCAATTCTGCTTTTTAAAGCATTCTTCTCCTCAATAACTTCTTGAACTGTTTTGTCCATTTGACCTAGGTTGGTTTTTAACATGTTATTTTCTTCAACATTTTTAGATCTCCTTGACTAAGCTGCTGACTTTGTTTTCATGTGTTTACTGCATCTCTTTCATGTCTTTTCCCAAGTTTTCTTCTATCTCCCTTAATTGATTTTCAAAATCTTTTTTTTTTGAGCTCTGTCATAGCCTGAGCCCAACTTCCATTTTTCTTGGAGTCTTTAGATGCAGAAGTTTGTTTTTCCTCATCTTCAGATTGAGTATTTTGATCCTCCTTGGGATCATAGACTAAGTATTTGTCAATGGTCTGGTTTCTCTTTTTTCTCTGTTTACTCTTTTTCCAAGTCTGTGGCTGGTTTTGGGGTACTTCCTGAGCTTTTGAGTATTATTGGGACACCCTCCCCCACAAGGACCTTAGTGTGTGAGGCTCTGACTGTTCTCCTGGTCTGTGAATGACCACAAACACACCCCTCTGCCAGGGGTTGGGGGGGGTCCCTGTTCTATGGGGGGGCCTAGACAAGACCAGGATCTTAATGTGATCAGAGCCCCAGAGTCCTGTTCTAGGGATAGAGGACAGACCTGGGAAGTCTCCCTCCACTCCCTTTTGGTGGGCTGAGCACTCAGGGCATAGTTGCCTGGAGGCTCCTGCTTTCTGACTCCTGCTTCTGTTTCCTGGATCTGGGCGTGATGACTGCCACAACTGCCTGGGGGCCTAGGCTTTGGGCTTTCTCTGGCAGAGGTCTCCCTGCTGATCCTTCAAGTTGTGCCCAGTGCTCCCCTGGGTGTAGGACAGGAAACTGCTTCTGCTGCCGAGAGTCATGGCTCCCAGGCACTCTGGGGCTGTTCCCAGGAGGCTGAAGTTTCTTCACTGTGGTGGGCTGCCCCTCTAACCCCATGGAATGGAGTTTTTCCATTATTTTCCAGGTTACCTTGGGCTGGAGAATTGCCGGTGTGGGGAACAATAATTCCAGTTTCAGTTTTTTTTTTTGTAATGTTGTTTTCCAAACTCTCTGTGGGAGCCTGACTTTAGCTACCCATCTCTCCTGTAAATGTTCTTACTCCCTGTGATCCCTCCTACAGTTACAAGTTTCATTGACCCCCTCTATCTTGGAACCAAAACCAGGGACTCTGTTGTCCTGTGAATGCCCAAAGTCAGCAAGGTCCTAAATGTATTCATTGGCATGTGTCTGCTCTTCCTCACCCACAGCCACAGCCTGGGATTGTGTCTATTAGCATACAAAACTTTGAGTTCAGAGTTAGTGAAGAGCCCTAAAGTCTTCCTCCATCAGCATTTGCATGGTCACATTTTCTATGAAAGGAAAGTTCCAGAAGATGAGATTACTACCCTGACACACCTGACTTCAGGGCTTACTGTTTGTTGATTCATTGGTTTCTACCCAGAGATATTTATATTTCAATCAGATTGAGCAATCACTCTGGGAGGTTGGGTTTTTCCTAACAGCTGGTCTTAAGGGATCACTGCTTTACCCTCACTTTTAGTTAATTCTGCCAATCAAAATTCACTTTGAAGCATTATTTTATATTACTTCTGGGGGAATTTAGGAGAGCCAGGTAACTTTCTGCCTTTTCTGTCACCTTCCCAGAATCTTCTCCCTTATATAATCTTCTAATCACCTCATTTTCCCCACTCAAAAATTTTCAAAAGAACTCTATTTCTTATTACAGCCAGTCAAAGTTTATTAGCCAAGTACTCAAAGTAGATTAAGAGCTTTAACCTCCCTTTTCAACCCTTGTTTCAAACACCCTCTCTCCAGTATTTCATTTTTATGCTATACCAGACTAAATACTTTCCCTCATACTTGTCATTTATTTCTCTTCTTTAAACAATTGCTCATACCATCTATAATGCATGGAATGATACCATCCACTACAGTAAAATCTTTTCCTTGCTTCAAGACCAAACTCAGATAGTGTGGATGCTGTGTATCCTTTCTTCACTGATTCCTCCAATTGAAACTGACATTTCTTGTCTCAGATTTCTTAGAACAATTTGTTCTTAACCACTTCCCCATTGTCGTTTGGCAAATTCTATTTTTGCATCAGACTTAATGGTATACACATCTTGTTTCCTCTATTTTACCAGATTTATGAGGGTGGAAAGTATTTCTTTTAAATCTTTATTTTCTTCCCATTATCTAATAGATACTGGCATAGTATTTGAGTTCAATAATATTTAATTTTGTTAGTCTGGGCACTCCTTTACTCAATGCAGATTGTAACCCATCTGTGCTTTAGTTGATGGATTTTGAAAGCTCCAATGAAGAAGCATTCATTGCCCTGCTGCCAAGCTGGTGATGAACCTATACAGCATAGAGCAGGCACTTTTATCTTTTATCAAATCTTTTTTTAAAAAGATTTTTCAAGGGAAGGGGGTTAAGTGGCTTGCCCAAGGCTACACAGCTAGGTAATTATTAATGTCTGAGGTCGGATTTGAACCCAGGTACTCCTGACTCCAAGGCCAGTGCTCTATTCGCTGCGCCACCTAGTATCCCCCTCTTTTATCAAATCTTACCACGTTAGAGCTGGAGGGACTTTTAGAGGTTTTATAATAGAATTGCTTAAAGAAGGATCTTTTCTGCTAAAGAACCACCAATTAATGACCATATAATTTCTATTTGAACACTTCCAGTAAGAGGAAACTAATGATGTTCCCCTTAGTATTATTGCCTTTCTTCTGTTGATCATTTTAATTTTATTTTGTATGCATCTTGCTTGTAAATATTGTTTGCAAGTTGTCTCTCATCAGATTATAAGCTCCCTGAGAGGGAGAAACTGTTTTCAATCTTTCTTTGAATTCCCAGGTTTTATCATAGTGTCAAGAAAATTGCAGCTTCTTTGTAAATTCTTTGATGGTCTCATCAATATGACACTTTTTCTTCTAAGGAGATGAAATCTGACTCTTCCTAAAATTGTTATCCATTTTTCTTTGTCCTTTCCCCTGTAAACCTTTTGATTCATAGGCTCAGTCTTCTATATGATACCCCCCTCAAAAATTTGAAGTTTGTCTTTAAAACTTTTCTGTCTTTCCCAAGATAAACATCATTAATTTTTGTTAACCAGTCCTCATAGGAAATGATTTGGAATTTTGTTTTCCTTCATATAAATGTATTTTAGCTACTCAATATATTTCCTAAAATATGTACCTAGAATTGGTCAGAAAAATAATTTTAATTCAGTAAATATTTGCTAAATATGTTTTATGTGTCAAGTTCAGGGACCTGTGCCAAATTGTGGGGACACATAAAGAAAAAAAAATGATTTCACTCTTCAAGAAATTTTCATTACACTCAAAGGATACAAGATGGATGCTCTCCCTCCTTGTCTCTGGCTCCTATCTTCCCTGACTTCCTTTAAATTCCAGTTTAAAAGAGTTCAGTAAAAGTTTTACCAAATTTGCCTGAGATTTCTTCAGTAGAATATTATAGATTTAAGAATAGTTAACTATGTGTCTCTCCTCCCTTGACAAAGCAACCTCTGGGATATTGGTGAAGAGTCAACTGACCCCACTTTATCTGTTGAAGTGACCATTCAATTCCTGGGGCTGAAGAGATAATCTGTTTTCAGTTTGAATTTTATGCTCTTTCCCCTAGATTAGCTTGCTGGTCTAGATTGTAAAACCACATTCCTCATTAATGAGGGTGGGTCATTGCTGCAGGCTGGGAATCAAGTTAGGATAAATGTGATTCTTGGGCCTTTTGCTTTTGCCTCAATCTCTGTAATTGATTGTGGCCTGTTCCTGGAGAAATGAATACAGCTTTCTCTTCATACCTTGAGAGATCTCTGAAATTTATTTGAGTGGCATTTGTCCCACACAGTTTGGGGGCTTGTTCCAGGATAGCATGCCCATTGGGGAGCTCAGCTTCTCAAGACTTGGCAAAATGGTGCTGCTGCCCCAAATTCTGGCAGTTTGTCATTTTCTGGGAAGCCTTGGTTTCCCCTCTGTGCAAATGACCCAAAGCAGAGAGACTCGGTAGGAAGAGAACAGCAAATCTGAAGCAAGAACCTGACTGTCGCTGAGGACAAAGAACAGTCATTAAATTCTGTGCACAGAGACCCAAAAGATGGTAAAGCCTAGACCTTGGGATCTGAGGGCACTAGATTCCTGGAGGGTCCATTTGGATGACTGAAGTTGGTGACCCCTTCCAGTTTGGGTGTAAGAGAGTTTTATCTAAGGGCACTTGATCCTGAGAGATCTCTGTCAATATTTAAAATGGGAAGGACCCTGTCCTAAGCTTTCCCCAGTGGTAAATCAGGTAAATAAGACTAAAATATAAAGGAAAAGTAAGAAGAAAATGATTAAGTATTGTTGTCTTGTCTGGGAAAATAAAGATATAGGAGAAGGAATGAATTTGGTCTGCCTTTGGGAGGGAGAGATTTTCAGAAAAGAGGCTGAAACCTCCCCCTCTCTGCATTCCTGAGATGTCAGGAATTTGCCATTGGCCTGTGTTTTGAAAATGTAAGTTTGGAAAATTCTGTTGCATTTTGCATGACCTGTGTTTGTGCCTTGTCTGTCTTTATGCGTTTAGAATGTCTATTTACTTGTGTGATTTGTTAAACAGGGAAAGGAGGAGTTTGCAAGTTCCCCTAAAGAGTTCCTTGGGTAGCCTCATTTTGTTTTGTATTTTTAGGCAGTATTCATCCAACTCTCCCTGGCTCTTCCCTTGAGCCTGTTTTCTGCCTGTGTTACAATAGATAATATGATCCCTACCTCCTCACTACTAGGTTGTCTCTTGAGAACTTAAAAGAGGGATTTTTATTTTGATTAAAAAGGAATGGATTATGGAGGCCAAACTACTCACCCTGTTATTCTGCCTTTATGAGAAGGACTCCCCCCTTCCCTGTTTATGTTCCCTTCTCTTTCCAGTTCTCCATGATTCTGTGGTGCTAGAATATTTTTCCCCCACTCTCTTTCAGAAAAAGGACTAAGAGAGAGAGTTACTTCAGGAAGAATTAGTAAAATAAATGTTCAAAGGGACCTTACTTTGAAGTTAAAGAAACAGGAAAGAGACAGTGAATATTATCATAGAAAGATTTGCTATTTTAATTTGAAAAAAAGAGGTTCTTAGAAAATAAATTTCAGAAAGACTAGAGAGTCAGATTAATCCTAAAGTATATAATGTGGTTACAGAGATATGTCATTGTAGGGGAAACTAAATAGTTAATCTTTTCCCAGAATGATATGGTAACAAAGCTTAAGGAGTTTATCAATTTAGATTCTGGTAATGTTGGTTATTACAGAAAATTATGGGACATGTAAATTATTCAGTTTACTCTATTTGAAGAAGGTGGGGGGGACAGGGAATATTCTGATTAGGCTAAGGGATTTTTGGATGACTCTTTGCTTCTCTAGGGTTTTAGCAGTTATAATCAAGAAATGCTAACTATTAAAAGCTCGGGATGGAAAAATGTATTGTGAAAAGTGGAATCATATCTGTGGTTTAAGTAGCTGTATAAGCTATGTGACTCTAGTTCAGGATAGTATGAATTAAAGTCAAGAAGAGCTAATGAAAAGGAATTAAGTATGGAAATTGGTTAAAGCATGTAGACAGAAGGTTTGAGCAAGTTTGACTTTGTATACCAAAGTTGAATTTTGGGAACTTTGTAAAGTGGCTTACAAATCATTCTAAGTGGAGAAGAAAGTGGTTGTGCAGCGGCCCTGACTTGGAAATCAGCCCCTCCCTCACCTGGTAGTGCTGTGGTACTTTGCTAGGTATGTAGAGTTAAAGAAAAGGGAGGGGGATTCTTTTTTTTTTTTTAAGGTTTTTGCAAGGCAATGGGGTTAAGTGGCTTGCCCAAGGCCAGACAACTAGGTAATTATTAAGTGTCTGAGACTGGATTTGAACCCAGGTGCTCCTGACTCCAGGGCTGGTGCTTTATCCACTATGCCACCTAGCTGCCCCTGGGAGGGGGATTCTTTTTTTTAAAATTTTTTTTAGGTTTTTTTTTTTTTTTTTTTGCAAGGCAAATGGGGTTAAGTGGCTTGCCCAAGGCCACACAGCTAGGTAATTATTGAGTGTCTGAGACGGGATTTGAACCCAGGTACTCCTGACTCCAAGGCCGGTGCTTTATCCACTGTGCCACCTAGCCTCCCCTGGGAGGGGGATTCTTAAAGAGAAAAGCAAGCTATGCTTTGGGGGAAGAGTTTAGAAGAAGTTCAAGAGAAGAAAGAACCTTTAAGGGAAAGAGTGAGAAGTAAGAGGAGGGAAGATTTCCTATCCTTATGTGTTCTCCCTGGGTTGGGGGAAGGGTTGGTGGGTTGGACACATGGTGGTGTCAATCCCATCCACCATCTTGTTAAAATTTGAAACCTAGACCGTGTCCACCTGAGTGCTCCATCTGCACGTGGAGGGAGAGGGGATAGATAGGAGAGGAACCTTTAAGGAAAAGAGATCCCTCCACAGGTGGGATATGTGATTGGAAAAGAAGAAAAAAAATATCTAAGATCCAAGGGTTAAGAGACTCCTTTATTGAAAGGAAATCATGTTTAATGAATATCTGCAGGCCATGTGGCCTGAGTGATGACTTTTATTGTTTCTAAAGTTTCTGAACTAGAGTTTTGAAAAGCACTCTGAGGGTTTTAAAAGAGGGATACTAGTGTTGTAACATTATGATAAAATTTGTACAGAATGGAAGGAATTAAATAACCTACATTGTTAAATTAGTTTGGGATTAAACTATTTTAACACTATTGTAACTTTTGCAAGGAGTTTGGGATTTTAAAACTCTATTGTAACACCGGGTTACCAGGGATGTTTACTAATTTCTTTTGGAAAAAAAGCTCTAATAGGTTTTAATGTTAAGTTTAATAATGCTAACAATTGTATTTTTATTTTGGATAGAGCTTTTGGAATGTGAGTGCTGGATTCTCTGTATAAGGTACTCTAAAGTTTTTATCAAACTTAACTGTTGGGAAGTTAGTCGAATTGTAATTACATTCGGGTTTTAAATGTGTCATATGTATGAGATTGGATTCTGAGAATTTAAAGAAACAAAAGTGTAAAGAACATGGGATATTCATTTTGCTCTTGTTCTAAGGGAAATGAGACGTTTAAATAAGAATTTTATGATTAATGTATATTAACAATGTATGTTTAATTTTAAAGAAGTCAAGAATGTGGACTTCTCTTACTGCAGACAGTTGATGGGGGGCTCTGAACAAATTGCAATCCTGGGCCCTATTGCAAGGTAACTTATTGATGAATAAGATGTTTTTATCAGTTATGTGATTCTTTTGTAACCTCAAGGAGATTATATTTGCAATATTTAGCTATCTATTGTTATTTAAATACTGTATTTTTAAAGCCTGGGATTAATGTGACTGCTTTGAAGGTCAATAAGGAAAATATGAAAAAGTATGACCCTTTCTGGGATAGATCTGTGGGTTCATGGATAATGCAATAATGGAGGAATTGCTTTGTACAATCTAGTAATTTGTGTGCTTCTCTGTTACTCTTATTGCTGTCCTGTTATAATGAAATTAATAATGCATGTTGGGAATTTAAAGTTACCTAAGATGTTTTAATGGTTTTAAAGAATTCTGAAAAGTAATTTGTATGTTAAGGAATGGCTAGGTGGCACAGTGCATAGAGCACCTGCTGTGGAGTCAGGAGTACCTGAGTTCAAATCTGGCCTCAGGCACTTAATAATTACCTAGCTGTGTGGCCTTGGGCAAGCCTCTTAACCCCAATTGCCTTGCTAAAACAAAAATAACCATTTGTAGCTGAGGATGGTTAGTAGGTAAACAAGTTTATGTATAGAAGTTTCTAACTAACTAACTAACTATATATATATACATATATATATATATATATATATATATATATATATATATATATATGAATTGGGAATATTTTGGATCTATATATGTATATTCCAAAGCAGTGGTTGTTTGCTTTGAAGTAAAAGCACTATATAATAGAGGAAAGATAAACACAAGATAATTTGATATTTTGCTATGCAGTCTCCTGGACAAAGGAGGCATTTATTTGTTGTAATGTACAACAGGCTAGAAGGAAGTTCTCTAGCCAAGTGGAATCTGATATACCATCTCTATATATAGATAGAGTAGATATGATTTCAGACAAAGGGATGTCTCTAGTAAGAGGTAGGAGACAGGCCTGTAGGGCCAGTCATACATAGTTAGAATACCAGGTTTTAGGCAAAGACCCAGGAAGGATAATCCGAGATTTAGGTAGGGGTTTCATTAATTGGGACTCCATTAAGATTATAAATGGAATTTAGTGAGTTGCATTCACTGGAAGTTCTAACTAGTTAAAACAACCATTTTTAGATCACAGGACTTTTAATCAATTTTCTCTTATGTCAGATACCAGGATGGTCAACAAAAAGAAATGCTACTGGGTAAATGTTATGTTCTTGGAGCCAAGGAAGCCAATGAGCCAAGGATGTCAGATGACAGGGATGGGCAGCCAAAGGAGTGGCTTCTCAGTATGGCTGAGGTTGGACCTCTTTGACTTGATTTCCCCAGAATGACATTTGAATACTATCTCACCTGGAAGAATAAATCTGTCCTAAGACATTTGACTTACCCACGTGACCCTCCTGGACACTGACATTCAATACTTATATCTGTAAAGGAATTTTCCTTTAATGTCCTGGATATTTATAGTTAGTTACTAAGCAAACTAGAAAAAGAAGTTTTAGGTGAATTGGATCTAATAGTCAGAGATAGGTTAGGTGTCTGGCTCTGACACCTGCTATATGCTAAGATAGGAATTAAGTTTCCTTAGTTTTTGTGTTAGAAGGGATATTTATGTAAGGAGAAGAATGGGAAATTCTTAGGATAATTACAGTTTCAAATTCTAGTTTAAGTAAAGGAATGTGAGTTAGATAAATACACCAGGAAAAGGAAAATATGGGAATATTTGGGGAAAAAATCATTTTGGTTAAGGATGTTTGAGTCATTGTAATGAGAACAAAGGTTAAAATTGTTTTATTTTAAACCAGATGTTGGGTGCTTTTAGAACAAAGATGACTGTTCAATGTATATGTTACAATCTTGAGTCAATGTGATCATTCTCATTGGGAATTTGCTCATGTAGTAAAATACTAATAGAAGCTAAAAGTGTTAAAAGTAAAGTATGTGTGTGTCAATATGGCAGTAAGGCAAAATTTAAATTGTAATAAGCTCCAAAATCTCATTGTTTTGTGATGGAAGACATGCGTTTTTGAATTCAATAAGATGTCAAACAGTTTCTTTACCAGAAGACAATATTCACCAGAGCTGGAGAGGACTTTTTGGAATGGATTCAGAGGATGCTGAAGGACATTGGATGACTCCAAGGGAGAAGAGAAGAGGAGAGGAGAGGAGGGGAGGGGAGGGGAGGGGAGGGGAGGGGAGGAGAGGAGAGGAGAGGAGAGGGGAGGGGAGGGGAGGGGAGGGGAGGAGAGGAGAGACACTGAACCAGTTCATCTCCACCATCTCTCACCTATGTATATATTGTTTTTCTGTAACTTTCCCTTGATTCTGTAAGTGTGACACCCCTGCTTATGTTCTTCTCCTCATGGAAAGGAAGAGGGGAGGAAGGGTGAAAATGTTCTCCATTGAGAGAGAAAGAGAGATTAGTGGGTGGCAGTAGCCCTGGGTCTGACCTAGATTCTCATTCCCTGATCAGAGGTGTACTGTGGCACAGGATTCTGATCTAGAGGAGAGAAACACCAGTGGCATATTACTGAGTCAGTTCAGGGTGACTATTGTTTATAACTGACTGGCCAGGATATTTACCTGGGGAGTAGAAAATGTCTGAATATGTCCAGAAGTGGGGTGCATATATTCTGGATTGTACAATTTAGAGATAAGTGGCCTCAGACTCATGTGAGATTAATGATGGTACCTGGATCCTTTGTAAAGATGCGCAAACTGGGGCATTTATTAAGGGGAAACTGATTATGAGTTAGTATGGACTTGCAAGGAAAGTGCAGAAATGACCATTTGCAAGAAAAATAATTTAAGGAACATCACTAGGTATATTAGCTAGTCTTGGGGTTGATCCAATGGCACAAAATAAGGAATTTAGTTTGATCAGTTTTGGAGCTGGGAAGACCTTTCTAAAGATTTTGGTATAAGAACTTGCTGTGGAAAGAGGTGCAGTAACTTTGAAAATGTACCTGTTATCATGGTGATTATAGGGCTTATCTAAGAGGGTCCCTGGGAAGTAAGGAGGTGATCAGGGAGTTGTTATTTAGACTTAAGGGCCAACTCAGAAATTTGAAGAAATTTCATCAAAATAAAAGAGGAGGGATTGAGTGGGATAAAGTCTGAGATTTCTTCAGTAGAATATTATAGATCGAAGAATAGTTAACTATGTATCCCTCCTCCCTTGACAAAGCAACCTCTGGGATATTGGTGAAGAGTCAACTGACCCCATTTTATCTGTTAAAGTGACCATTCAATCCCTGGGGATGAAGAGATAATCTGGTTTTGGTTTGAATTTTATGCTGTTTTCCCTAGATTAGCTTGCTGGTCTAGATTGTAAAACCACATTCCTCATTAATGAGGGTGGGTCAGTGGGGGGGGGGCAGGAATCAAGTTAGGATAAATGTGATTCTTGGGCCTTTTGCTTTTGCCTCAATCTCTGTAATTGATTGTGGCCCATTCCTTGAGAAAAAAATACAGCTTTCTCTTTACACCTTGAGAGATCTCCGAAAGTTATTTAAGTGGCATTTGTCCCACACATGCCTAACTCTATCTTCTTTCTGTTGATTATTTTCAATTTATCCTGGATGTAACTTTTTTGGTATCTAGTTGTTTACCTATTATTTCCCCCATTAGGCTGTGAGTTCCTTGAGGACAGCTATTGTCTTTTACTTTTGTTTGCATCTCCAGTACAAAGTGGTTGTTTGACAATGTTTTTTGATTTTTTGACTGACAAATAGGTCAGAAATACAAAGTAATTTCAGAGAATGTTCATAAATTGGAGTATCAGGAAAAGAACTGACATAAAAAATGTTGTTAAGTATTATAAATGAATGAAAAGAAAAACCTGCTAGAGTGAGAGAAAATTGTACATTTATTCATGAACCTTGCCAGATACACCTTAGGAGGAACGGGTACTTCACCTAGGGGTGAAGCACAAATTTGTCTTCAAAGTCAGGTAATTTATGGTCTTCAGAAATTCTTTTCCCTCCCTCTTGGATGTTCATAGGCTCTCAGAGTTTGAGTTACACTCTAAGAGGTCCACCCATTCCATGACATGCCCCTAATTTCATCCCCCCCACATCATCCAAGGAACGATATGCTAATGAACCCCAATCTTCACAGGGGGTGTGTGGGTTAATATTCAATTACCTAATTGTGCAAAGTCAGTAGCATTAGGTCAAGATCTCTAGGTCTCTCTTGAATGGTTGAGAACTGGTTTGGGGTTTGGTATCCCTGGAATGGGATTAGGAAAACTCTTCCAGTCTTTTGATTGGCTAGGCCATTCCCCCTTTGTTATGGATTCCCTAAGGGCTCCCCTCCACACCCTGTGAAGACCAACACCCTACATTCCTCACATTAAGGAATCTGGAAAATCAAATGGGAAGAGAAGAGGAGGGAGTGTATTGTAAATAGAGGGAATCACCTATGTAAAGGTACAGGCATGGGAGGAGGAACATAAAGTATGGCACATGACCAGTAGACCAGAATGATTATAATGGAGAATGTGGGTATTAAAGTATTAACACATAAAACTATGGAGGGCATTAGCTGACAGATTAAAGAAGTTATATTTTTTTCCTAGAAGCAATAGGGAGCCCTTTGTCTGCATTCTTTCTCATTCCCCCACCTAAGTCACTTGTGATTCATAGGAATGATTGCCTAAAAATTCAAGCTGAGGAAGGGACACATTTTTACTCTTCCTGATCCCTAAATCTGATATTTCAGGGACTATGGAAAGATAATGGCAAAAACGGATATCATGAGTAAGCCTCTAATCTGTAGAAAATGGAGAGAACTGCTTCATTGGATGGAGTATGTTTTGATGACTCAATAATATATGACAGTTGCTGAAAAATGGAAACATTCTTAGTTCCACATCATCACTGATTTTTAAGGTCCTTTCCATCTTTAAATTCATCATATTATCTTCATTACCTGTCTTGAATCATCCAAAGACATCCCAGACAAATCTAAATGTTAACAAGGAAATTCTAGGATAAGATTACATTAGTTAATCTCTCCTTCAAAGGCCAAACTAGTCTATGAATACAGACAGTTTCAGTCAATATTTAAGTGGAGGAAGATGTGGGTGGAGGTGAAAGAACCCTTAAGAAACACTCCCTACTCATGGAAAATTTAGAGAGATAGAACTCACACATATATTACTAGCTTACAAAGAACAAAATCACTAAGTACAACAAGTTTGTTCTGTTGTTACAACACTAAGGTAGTAAAGTAATGGGAAGGCTGCTAGATTTTGAAAGAGAAGACCTGTATTCAAATTCAGACTCTATCACTTACCTATATGGAATTTGGAATAAGTCAGCTTTGAATGGTCTACCTCATTGTCTCTGCCTCCTGGCTTCTCTGGCTTCTTTCAAGTTCCAGTTTAAAAGGACTTCAGCAGAAATCTTAATTGGCTTAATACTAGACTAGTTCCTTCCCTTGTTGATCATTTTCTTATATGTAACTATTTTTGTACATAGTGATTTGCTTATTGTCTCTCCCCTTAGACTATGAGCTGTCTTTTACTTTATTTTTTTTTGTGTGTTAATATGTCCAGTACATAGTAGTTGTTTCACAAATGCTTATTGATTTATTGACTGACAAGTATGTAAGAAACGCAAAGGAATTTCAGACAATGTTAATGAGTTGGAATATCATGAAAAGAAGGTATATGAGTAAGCACATGTGCTAATTTCTCTTGTCCTTGGGTACTTCATCTATAAAATTGAAGGTGCTGGAATAATCATCAGCAAAGTACTTTCAATCTTGAAATCTATGAGAATTGAAAAAGACCTCAATTACCATTAAATTCAATCCATAAATGAAAAGGAATCCCAATGACAACGTACCAGATAAGTGGTCATCCAGTATTTTCTTGAAGATCTCCAATGAGGAGAGATCCAAGACTTCCTGAGGCAATCCATTCTACTCTAATTGTTAGGAAGATTTTCTTGACATCCCATTTGTTTATTTGACTTCTCCATATATTCCTCATTGCTCTTTTCTGTTGGATCAAAAAACAAATAGAATTTTTTTTCCATGTAATCTCTCTTGAAGAAAGATAGCATTAACTCTCTGAGTCTGAGATTCCTCTTGTCTAGATCAAATTTCCTAATTCCTTTCTTTAATCTTTATATGCCATGGTCTCAATGCCCTTTACCCCCAAGGTGTCCTTTTGGATGTTCTTTACATTGTTGATATCTCTCCTAAAGTGGAGCTCTGTACTGAACTCACTATTCCATTTATAGTTCAGGCAGAACTCTGTACAATGGAATGAGCACTACATCCCTGAAAACGTTCCTCTCTTAATACCTAATAATATTGCTGTAGTTTGGGGGTTTCCATACCACATTATAGACTACATAGAACCCAATTTCCACCAATACTCCACAGATTCCTTTTAAACAAATAGGTTTGGAATAATGTCTCACCCATCCTGTACTTTTAAAGCAGTTTTTTGAACCCAAGACCAAGACTCTACTAATACTTATCATATTGATGTGTCTTAGATTCAGTCTAGTTTTCTAACCTAAATTGCTCACTGATTTTCTGTGCTGGGGCCTCAGGTGCTATTGGCTTGCCTACTGTGCTGTGATGGCCTGGGGAAAGGGTTTTGGGGCTTGCAATTTTCCTTCTGTGCTGGGGATGCAGGCTTTAAAGTTGGTTTGTTGTGCCACTGGCCTGTTGGCCTGGGACTTGAGGCCTCAGTTGTTGATCTTTGCTGCAGCTAAGAGCATCCTAATGTCTTCCCTGCACCCTTCCTGCTCTTGATAGAGGATGCTTTCAACTGCTGAACAGTGTTGTAGAATATTTTCCAGGAGTGTGAAAACAGTATCAATGTCAGTTATGCCATTGATGGTTAATTCTTTGATCTTTTGAGGGAGAGTCAGTGTACAACTTTTTCCTCATAGATGATTGTGCACTTGATGCAGTGTCTGAGGCTGAGATGTAAGAGAGTATGGATCAATGCTCTGCCATTTGTGATCATTTTGGCCTGACAATTAATACCAAGAAAACAGAGGTTCTCCACCAGCAAGGCCTGCACCATCCATATATGGAACCATGAGTTATAACAACCAGAGAAATTTCAAATACTGTGAATGAGTTCTCTTCCTTTGGCAGTATGCTTTCCAGTAATGTACATGTAGATGATGATATTGACCCATACATTGCTGATGCTAGATACATGATTGAGAGACTCTGAAGGAATGTGTAGATGTGAAGGGGGACATTAGGCTGCCTATCAGACTGAAAGACTACAGAGTCCTTATGCTGACCTCATTGTTGTATTGCTATGAAATCTGAATGGTATAGCATTAACATGCCAGGAACCTGAGTCATTTCCATTTGAATTATATTCGGAAGATTCTGAAGATCATCTGGAAAGATAAAGTACTGGACATTGAAGTCCTAAGCATTCAAACTCTACTGTAGATAATGCAACTCTGAGGGATTAGTTATGGTACTCAAAAGCTAAATCTAGGGGTGACTGATAGAGTACTAGCCCTGGAGTCAGGAGTACTGGAGTTCAAATCCAGTCTCAGACACTTAATAATTACCAACCAATCTGTGTGGCCTTGGGCAAGCCACTTAACCCTATTGCCTTTCAAAAATCTAAAAAAAAAAAAGCTAATTGTATGTTTGCCCAAAAGAATATTTTACAGAGAACTCACCCATGGCAAACATTCACATGGAGGTCAGAGGCAGAGCTAAAAGGATGCTTTCGAGGTCTCTCTGAAAAACTTTATTATCATGGAGAATGAAAGTAATGGAGTAATATGACCTTTGACTTGGAGGTGATTAAATACCAGGAGGAATATTTTGTATTTTTTCTGGAAGCAATAGGGAGCCTCTAGTGAACATACCCCATCCTATTCCCCAATAATACACTCCCTGAAAAAGCCCCTTCTTCATTCTAGGTCACTAGGGATTTTCAGAAAACAATTACTTAAAAACTCTAGGATGAGGAAGGTGCAAGTGTTTCCTCTTTCTGCTCCACACACCTACTTCTTTTGAGCATATGGAGAAATATTGATATTACCCAGAAATCACTGACCCTTGTTAGATGTGAGAGAAATTATGAAATCTGAGAATACTATTTGCCTAGGTAGAGGTAGGTTTGAGTGACTCATGTCAAAATGAGAACTGTTGAAAATTGTAAATACCTTTAGTTCAACATCTGTGGCTTTAAAGGTCCCTTCCAGCTTTTGATCTGTCATCCTATGATCATTACCTTACTGGCATTATCCCAACTGGCAACCCTTTTTCTAGGCAAAACTTCTGACTCAATCAGAGACAATCAAGGATATTCTAGAGTAGGGTCATATTGAGTAGTCTCCAAAGTGGTACTCAGGGGATATAATGAATTATCCTTTGACATAGTGAGTATTAGGGCCCTGAGATTTCAGAGAACATAGAGAGGAGAAAAATACTTGAAACAGAGAATCTTCATACTCATAAGGAATTTTGGGAATTTACTTGGGTAGGTAGAACTCAAACCTTACTGAATTAACAAATGGAAAATAATATTGTTAAATACTTCATGTTTGTTCTGAGGATACAACAGTGCAGTATAAAAGGGTGCAACAGTAGTATAATAGAAAGGATTCTAGATTTGGGAAGAGAAAATCTATATTCCCTAACCCTATCACTTTATGTAATTTGGATCAACATATCATTTCTCTGTACAGTGGTTACTCCATCTGTATAGTGAAGGTGAGAGACCAGATGATCAATCCAATCCTTTATTGCTTTAAATCTATGACTGTTTTGCTAATGCAATCACAACTTTTTAACAGGTGAAACAGACCTCAGTTACCATCAAGGTCAAATAATGAATGAAGTATCTCCACTAAAAGAATCTGAGAAATCATCCAGTCTCTTTTTTTGAAGGGTCCACTTAGTGAACTTCCCATAACTTCCTAAGGAACCCATTTCACTCTCAATGATTGTTCCAATACTTGGGAAATTTTTCTTGTCAATTTCACTTTCAATTGCTAGCTTTCCCCTTCCATACAGTTTGCTTTGTTCTTTCCTCTTGGGAAAATCAATACCAATCATATTCTTTTTCCTGTGATAGATCAACATACCCCTGAAGACAGCTTTTCAGTATCCTTTGAAACTCCTCTTCCTCTGTATAAACATCCCTGATGTGTTTTCCTGATCTTCACAGATTGTGGTCTCATTATCTTGTACCACTCAGTGTCACCACTGTGACCCTACCCTTGATCCTTCCTGTAATTACTAAGGTTGTCTTCTAATTGTAGTACTCAGTATGGAAGAGACTATTTCAGGTGTAATTTGATCCAGGTAGGCTACAGTGGAATGACCAACTCCTTATTGCTGGAAGTTTTCATTTCTTTAATACTATATCAGTTTGCCTTCTGGATTTCCATGTAATATTGATGATTGCTATGGAGTCAGAAGTCCAAAAAAGTCTCAGATTCTTTTCAGAGAGTCACCCAAGCTTTGCTCCTTATCACTATGATCCTACAAACCAGAAGGAGAGTTCTTTGGGAAATGTATTTAAACTTGGTTATATAGTTGTGGTAGTTTATGTTCAATACCCTCTGGGGAAAATGGAATTTCTGTCATTGTTTTTCCTCTAAGAGAGTTGGATAGTTTTCTTAGGCTGAATTCAGCTAAGGTACTCTTAATCTCAAGATTAAACACTATGACAATTAAGTGTTGTATATTATATAGAACATATTTTATCCAGTACAATAACATTTGTGGTGACTGAGGTGGAATGGGAAGCAAAGAAGGAAGCAAATTCTCCACCCTGAAGTTTGTGATAGAGAAGGAAAGAAAATATGGATTCATGTAGTATGAAGCCTTGATCTGGGGAAAACAGATTTCAAGGATTTCCATTGGTTCAGTGTGTCACAGTGGGGATTCCTCTGAGGCCAGGTTGGATGAGGTGGTCATTGAAGACCCTTCTAACTCTGTGAGGATTGATTCTAGGATGCTGCTCCAACTCAAAGGTCTCTACCAGTGTTCTTTCCATTTCAAAGTGTTTTTTTCTCATCAAACTTTAAGCTAACCCCCGAAACACAGAGCTGGAGATTCTCTGTGTTGGATGGTGTTCTGTGTTTTCTTTTTGGCTCATGTGTTCTACCATTCAAACCTTTGTTTCTTTCTCTACATCTCCTACCCAACAATTTCATTTTATAGATTATTAAACAGAAGTCCAGGGATGTAGCAGAATTTACTCAGGCTTTTTGTGGTGGTTATTTCCATAATGAGTTAAAGACAGAATTAACTGAATGGACTATTGAGTAGGTGACTAGTTAATGTGGAAGACAGAGGAACCTAGTTGAATCAGTCCACTCTTTGTCCTTCATTCTCAAAGAGAACCACGACATCAAGAAGGTGATGCCATATGAAGCACATGAAATGGATTTTAGTGAGGGGGTGCTATGCTAAGTCATCAGCCTCACTTTCTCCTCCAGAGCCATCTGGGCTCAGTAGTCAGATATGAATCAAGATGACTAGAGATGACCCTGAATGGGAGGCAATCAGGGTTGAGTGATTTGACCAAGATCACACAGCTAGTGAGTATCAAGAGTCTGAGTCTGGATTTGAACTCCCATTCTCCTGACTTCAAGGCTGGTGCTCTGTCCATTATATTACCTAACTATCCATCAATAGAAATCCTTCAAAGACCCACAATTTCAGTAGTGGGAGGATTCTTTCTATTTTGTCCATTCTTGGGCAATGGTCTTTACGAGTAGGTGTGGCATCCACATCAATTCCAGGTGATACACAAAAGTATCTTCTTCTTGTCCTATACTAGAATTCCTTATAGATAGTAAGTTCCTGCTAGTGCTTGCCTTCTTTAGTCTTCAGTTCTTGAGGCCCAGGTCCACTGGTGAGTTGTTGGAGGAGAATGTGATTACTGAATACATATGACCATCTCACAGCAATCTAGCACTTTGCAATTTATATGAGGTTTCCCTCAAAGAACAATTCAATGAATTCAGTAGGTAAATGGGTTGATCTCATTAGGCCAAATTTGGGGATGGGTAAAATTCAGAGTTGTTGAATGTTTTACTCAAAGTCATATAGCCAATGCCTTTCAAACCTACTACTTGAAGACAGGTCTTTATAGCCCAGGTCATATTTGATTACCCCCAAAGCTAAGAATGTAACCTTTCTCAATAAGAGGACAAGAACTTTCTTAACCTTGGGTGTATCTACCTGCTTGGGAACATTGTCTTTTTTTCCTTACAAATTTTTACCAAACTCTAGGAAAGATGTCCCCCCCAAGGAGAATGAGCAAATCCAGCCATCTTCCCAGAAACCTCTCATGTGCGCACCACTTTGCCCTGTCATGTGCTATTGTGTGCCCATTGCCATGCCTACTGTCCTGCCCCAGTGGCAGCCAAATTGTACTCTATACCCTCCACCTTGCCAGCCACAATGCCCACTGAGGTGGTGTTAACAGTCCCAGATACTGGCCAGCCCTTGAAACAGGAGCTGGAGGTTTTCTATGGAGGTCTGTGTTCTTTGCTCCTTTCTCTGAATCTCCATATACCTCTGCCCTTGACATGTCCTAAATGGAATTCCTGGAAGGAGAATCTTTGTTCCTGGAACTACCTCATCTTAGAATCATGATTCTGTCTCCCTCTCGATTTTCACCTCCAGAGATGAGAGATGGCAGAGAAAGGACCAATGATATCTTAACATTGAACTTGCTAGAATCTTGGAGGAAAGGCAACTCTGAGAGATCAGAAGCTGGTTGTCTGATAAATGACCGACTCTCCTTTGTGCTGTGCACTCTGATCTAGTTGTTGATTTTCATTTAGGGTCACTTGTATCTTTGTTCCCACTGCCCCAGATAGGGCATATATTTCATGACTGGACAAGTTGTTTTTCTCCTACCTTCCCAGCCAAGTGGTGTCAGTTCTCTTCAAATCAATGTTTTTTTTTTTTTAATCCATGGCTAATGACATCCTCTAAGCCCCTCTATCTTTGGGGATCCCTTTCCTTTGCAGAGCATTCTGACTTTCCAAGTTCTTTATATTTTTTATTATTATCTCATTTGATTCAATTCTTTATATATTTTAGAAATACATGAGACTGAAAAAATTATTTCTCAGTTTTCTGCTTTCCTGCTAGTCTTAGTAGCATTGGTTTTGTTGTGCAAAAACTTTTCAATCTAACGTAAACAAATTATCCATTTTGCATTTCATAATGTTCTCTATCTCTTGTTTGGTCATATATTCTTCCCCTTTCCATAGATCTGACAGGTAAACTTTTCCTTGCTGTTCTAATTGATATATAGTATTATCATTTTACATTTAAATCAGTACCCATTTCAGCCTCATCTTGGTATAGGATGTGAGATGTTGGTCTATGCCTAATTTCTGCCATACTCTTTTCAGTTCCTCATCTCTAGTCTCACCTATTTAACTGAGAGTCATAAAATCACTCTTCCATTTAGTATCCCTTAATATATTAGCAGTCAGTTATTATTCACTGACTTTTCCAGAGACACAATTCCATTTTTCTTACCATTTCTCTTAGGAATTGATTTGAAATGTCATTTTTCCTTCATATTAATGACTTTCAATTGTACATCTTTCCTAATATATGGGGCTTAGAATGTAACAAAATATTCCATGTCTTGTCTGACCAAAACAGTATAGGAATAGTTTATTTTCTTCTATTTTTCCTTTACTGGGACCTGTAGACAATTCAACAAACATCTACCAAGTATTATCTTTGTACCACCTGTGGGAGGCTCTGCTAAGTGCTGGGAATACAAGGGCAAAAGCTGAATAGTCTCATACAAGTTTTATTACATTGGCATGATAACTACCAAGGCTCTCACTCTTCATCTCTGCCACCTGGTTTCCCAGGCTTCCTTCAAATGCCAGTAGAAATCCCACCTTGGCTAGAAAGTTGGTCAGAATCTTCTTTAATTCCATTGGCTTCTCTCTGAATAAATTGCAACTTTCCCCTATCATTAAATAAATGATTGTTCTCTAAGTGACCCATTCTGTATTATCAGCCCATTTTGTAAACTTGTTCAACCCTCATTTTTCTGTTCCTGAGCCACCCATTCCTCTGAATTTATTCAAAATTAAAAATTAACTTATAGTCATGCCCCAAAAGTATATTGTCTGTCATTTCTTGTTCTGGGTAAACCTTTGTAGCTTCTTCACATATTGACACAGCTCCCTCCAGATTAAAATCCTTTGATTGATATTAGATGCAATGATATTTTTCTGCTACATCATTGTAAAATGTATATATTCATATATGAGTATATATTGCTATATATATGTGTATATATATATACATATATATATGTATATATATATGTATATATATATATTCCCTTTTCAGTGATTATCTGCTTGTTAAATAGTTAAATGGAGCTGAGGTTCTGGGGACCCTTTATCATAAGCACTTCAAGAAAGATATTTTTTTTTCAGAATCCCCAAAGCACTAACCAAGAATTTCTTCTGTAATAATTCTGGTAAAACTGGGACTGGGATCTCACTTGCTGAGCTTTGTTGCTGCTGAGAACCTCCCAATGGGTTTCCTGTACTTGAATCAAGCTCCAAGTTGGAAAGCTGGAAAATTGCTCCATCCTGTTTTTTTGTGGATTATGTCACTCCAGAATTTTTTTTAGAAGTTTGATTTAATATTATTTCTGAGGAAAACTGAAAAGAGCTCAGGTTAGTTCCTGATTTATCTCAATCATGTTGCCTCCTCCACACTTTAAAATCCTTTTTAAGCTTTTCCAAGAAGCCTTTTGGAGTTGTCATCAATTCGTATTTCCCTTTGGGGCTTCACGTGTAGGCATTTTGCTATGCTTTCCTCTTTTGAGTTTGTATTTTGATCCTATACAATGACATTGTGGTTTATTATTGTTAGAGTTCATATTTAAAAGCTGGGGCAGAGGAACCACTATTCCAAGCTTCTTTGCCAGGGGCAAGTTCACTAACTTTTCATTTTTGGGTCCTAATGCTTGTGGCTTGCTCCCTGTGCTGGGGGATCCCTGCTTAGTTTGCTGAACTGAGGTTAAGGGACTGTCAATTTGCCTTTTGCCTTGGATCCGGAGGCCTCACAGCCCATCTACTGTGCTCCTGGTTGGCCGAGCCAGGATGGAGGGGGCCTTGGTGGCTCATCCTTGCTGCTGCCACAAGCCTCTTGCTGCCTTGCCCAGACTCCTGTTTGGGACTGTGCCCTGCCTCTATCCAAGAGAGACAGAACTTTCCTGAAGTCCTTCCAAGATATAATAAGCTGGAAAATTTCTCCTGTCTTCTTGTATTCTGTCCCTGCAGAATCCATCAAGAGACTTGATTTAACATTATTTCTCTCTGTCATCTTGGTTCTGCACTCCCTTTCCTATCCATTTCACCTCCTTAGAAATACCAAGAATTTTTGCTATTAAAATATCTTTCAATGCAAATGATGAAAAGTTAATCATGGGACAGGAAGGGAAACTTCTTGACAGAGTACTCCCAGGGACCATGAACCCTTCTTACCACTACCCAAGTAGTTTCCCCTTCCCTGATAACTATCTTGCAGGAAATGAAAATTAAGTCATTCCCCACCATACCTCTGTCAAAGGCAGGTCAATGCATCATTCCATTTTTCTTCTTGCTGACTCACCAGGTCATAACTTTTTTCCTCTGAGCATCTTTGTCCCGAACATCTCATTTCCTCTTTATTTTTTTTTATTTTTGCAAGGCAAATGGGGTTAAGTGGCTTGCCCAAGGCCACACAGCTAGGTAATTATTGTCTGAGACTGGATTTGAACCCAGGTATTCCTGACTCTAAGGCTAGTGCTTTATCCACTATGCCACCTAGCTGCCCCTCATTTCTCCTTTAAAATGCAAGTTGCTTGAGGGAAGGAACCCTTATTGCATTAGCAGTCAGTTATAATGTCTTCTCTGGATTTTCCAGAGATACCATTCCATTTTTTTCTACTATTTCTCTTAGGAAATTATTTGGCATGTTATTTTTCTTTATATTAATGCCTTTCAGTTTTATATCTTTACTAATATGTGGGGTTTAGAAGAATTAAATATTCCAGGTCTTGTCTGACCAAAGTAATGTAGGGACAGGTTATTTTCTTTCTTGTTATGGGTACTATATTTCTATTAATGGGACCCAAGATTCAATGTAGAGAGTTCAACAAACATTTACTTAGTGTCATTTCTGTACCACATGTTGGAGCCTGTACAAAGTGCTGGTAATAGAACCACAAAAGCTGGATAGTCTCATCAGGTTTTATTTTACACTGGCATGATAGCCACCAAGGTACTCCCTCTTCATCCCACCTCCTGGCTTCCCAGGCTTCCTTAAAATTCTGTAGATTCCATTTTTGACAGGAAGTTGGTCAGAATCTTCTTTAACTACTTTAGATTCTCTCTGAAGAAAATGCAACTATTCCTTATCATTAAATCACTGATTCTGATCTACAATCGATCCTTTACTGTGCTATCACCCCATTTTGCTTACTTACTTAGTCCACATTTCTTTGTTCCAGAGTCATCTTTTCCTCTGAATTTGTTCAAAGTTATAAATTATAATTCTTCTCCAAAAGTATATTGTCCATCATTTCCTGTTGTTGAAATCCTTGTAGGTTGTATTGGCATGTATTGACACAACTCCTCCAGACTAATATCCTTTCCCTGATATTAGCTGCAATCTTGTTTTTCTGCCAAATCTTTGCAAAAATATATGTACATATATACTTTCATATATAAATATATATTGATATATATTTCTTTTTCAATGATGATATGTTTCTTAGATGTTTAAACTGAACTAAGGTTTTGCATCTGAGTTGTTTTCTTTCCCCAGAGTGATATTTCACCTTGAATAGAAAATTCTTCCACCTGATTATTTTGAGCCTGGCTATGACATTCTATCAATTCAATTGATTGCATATATGACTTACCTAGAATTGACATCGACTTAGGGGAGTTTTCCCCCTTTCCTATAGTTATGTCTTTCTTTTTTCTTTCTGGCAAATTTCTATGATCTAGGCAGATAGTCAGAACAAAGGAACACAATATTAAATCTTTACCTAATAGACCAAACTGGTACAAATCTAATTTACTATAATAAGATGTAAATATGTAAGATTTAAGTTATTCAATCTGAAGGTCCTAAACAATTCTGTTAAGAAGTGCTAGGAAGCGAGTCCTTTATCAGAAATACTAACTGTAAAAATGGTTTCCAAACTTTTTGTTTTTCTACTGTACTTGGCTGTATTGGTATTGTTTTGGCAAAACCTTTTTAAATTAATGTAATCAAAATTATCCATTTTGCATAATAATGTTCTCTATCTCTTCTTCATAAACTCTATTTCTTTATCATAAACTATTTCCCTTTCCATAGACTTGACAGAAATACTATTCCTTGTTCTCCTAAATGATTCATGGCCTCATGCTTCAATTCTAAATGCAGTTACCATTTAGACCTTATCTAGGATGTGAGATATTGGTCTATGCCTAGTTGATATTATATTCTTTTCCAGTTTTCCTAGCATTTTTTTTTTCAGTCAAATAGTGAGTTCCTAATCTAGAAGCTAAAATTTTTGGGTTTATTTGATGGTAGAAAGATAGTTATTTACCACTATTTCCTTTTTAACTAAACTTTTCCACTGATTCACCACTCAATTCCTTAGTGAGTACCAAAGAGCTTTGGTGATTGTTGCTTTATAATATAATTTTAGATCTGGTATGACTAGATCATCTTTCTTTACAATTTTTCATTAAGTTTCTTGATGTTCTTAACCATCCTCCAGATGAATTTGTTATTATATTTTCAAACTCCATGAAATAATATTTTGGTAGTTTCATTGGTATGGCACTAAATAAGTAGAATAATTTAGGTAGAATTGTCATTTTAATTATAGTAGCTCAGCCTAACCAGCAGTATTTGATATTTTTATTTCCAATTTGACTTTATTTAGTGAAAATCATTTTTTAATTGTGTTCATAAAGTTCCTGGTTTTGTCTTGGGCAGGTAAATTCCCAAATATTTCATATAGTCTACAGTTACTTTATTACTTTTTTTAGGGTTTTTTTTTTTTTTTGTGCAAGGCAAATGGTGTTAAGTGGCTTGCCTGAGCCCACACAGCTAGGTAATTATTAAGTGTCTGAGGATGAATTTGAATTCCAGGGCTGGTGCTCTATCCACTGTGCTACCTAGTCGCCTCTACAGTTATTTTAAATGAAATTTCTCTATCTCTTGCTGCTATGCTTTGTTGATAATATGTGGAAATGCTGTTGATTTATGTGTGTTTATTTTAGGCTTTAACACTGGTCAATTTTTTTGTAGGTGTCATGGATGACTGAGAAAAATGTATATTCTTTTCTTCCAATTCAATTTTTTTTTCCTAGAGCTCTATCATATCTGATTTTTCTAAAACTCTATTTACCTCTTTATCTTCCTTCTTGTTATTTTGTGATTAAATTTACCTAATTTTGAAAGAGGAAGGTTGAAGTACCCCACTTCTATAGTTTTGCTGACTGTGTCTTCCTATAATTTATTTAGCTTCTCTAATAATTTCGATGCTCTATCACTAGGTGCATATTTGTTTAGTGTTGATATTACTTCATTGCCTTTTAGCAAGATGCAGTTTCCTTCCTTATCTTTTTAAATTAGATTTATTTTTTATTTTACTTAGTTTGACATCAGGATTGCTACTCTTGCCTTTTTTTTTTAACCTCAGAGGAAGCATAATAGATTCTCTAAGTTCTTACCTTTATCATCTGCATAAAATGTGTTTCTTGTAAACAACATATTGTAGGATTCTGGTTTTTAATCCACTCTGTTCTCTGTTTCAGTTTTATGAGAAATTTCATATGATTCACATTGACTGTTAGGGAGTAGGAAAATACAGAGCTAATAATCCTATTTTTCTCTCATTTGTACTTTTCTCTCTCCTTTCAACCTATACCTTCTCAATAGTATTTTTCTTCTGACCTCCACATTCCTCAAAATAACCTTCTTTGTGGGGTGTTGTGTGTCAGCCGGCTAAATGGCTAAATTATAGTTCAGCTGCAGTCAAGTTTTCAGGCAAATGTTGAAGAGGCAAGAGACAAAGATGGCAAGTTCTCCTTTTATTTAACCCAAAGCAAGTGCTTAAATACCCTTTCTTAGTCCCTGGTACACTCCCAATCCTGTGGCATTCTCTAATTACCAGTCAAATAGTACTCTGGTGCTGGTGGACAGCAGGTGATGAAAGTTTACTTCCTCAGGCTAGTATTCGCACACAATGCTCCAGGAAGTGCCAAAAGGAACAGATAAGAAGATCCAGAAAGTGGACCCAGGGAAGTAGGCCCTTGGTGAACATGGACAAGAGGACCTTTAAGCCATTCCCAGTCACGCAATGACCTTTCTGTGACACCCAATAGTCTCTTTCAGTGGGGCAGCTAGATGGCACAGGATAGAGCTCAGCCCTGGACCAGGAGGACCTGAGTTCAAATACAATATCAGATACTTAATAATTACCTAGCTATGTGACCCTGGGCAAGCCACTTAACCCCATTGCCTTGCAAAAATAAAAAAAAAAGAGTTTTGGGGGCAACTAGGTGGTACAAGGGGGGCAGTTAGGTGATACAGTGTATAGAACATGAGCCCTGGAGTCAGGAGGACCTGAGTTCAAATCTGACCTCAGACACTTAATAATTACCTAGCTCTGTGACCTTGGGCAAGTCACTTAACCCCATTGCCTTAAATAAATAAAAAAAAGCCTTCTTTGTATGAGTATCCCTTCCTTTTTCCCTTTCCTACTTCTGCCCTCCCTCCCTTCCCTTTATTTTCCACCTACCCCTCCTAATATCTGTAGGATAAGATAAATTTCCAAACCGAACTGAATATGCATGTATATATTCCTCTTTGAGCCAAATTTCAAGAGTAAGATTCAAGCAAGTTTTACCCTCTCTGTTTTCTCTTTCTACCATAATAGGTCCTTTATTTTTTCTTCAGTTGATGTAATGTACCCCATTATGTCTCCCCCTCTTTCTTCTTTCCCCAGTATGCATTTTGTGCCTTAATTTTTTTGTATCATCACTTTAAAAATCAACTGATCCATACCCTCTATCTCAGTATATAATTTTCAAGAGTTACAAGTGTCATCTTCACATGTAGGGATGTAAACAATTTAATCTTATTGAATAATTCATTTTTGCTTTCCAGTTTATCTTTTTATGCATTTCTTGAGTTTTGTATTTGAAAACTGATTTTTCCATTCAATTCTTTTCATCAGGAAAACCTGAAAATCTCATATTTCATTGAATGTCCATCCTTTCCTTTGCAGCAATATGTTCAGTTTTGTCAGGTTGCTGCTTCTTGATTGTAATCCAAGCTTCTTTGCTCTCCAGAATGTCATATTACAGGCCCTCTGATCCTTTCATGTTGGAGTTGCTAAACTTTTTTGTAATCTTGACCATACATAGTTCCTTGGAATTTGAATTGTTCCTTTCTAAATTCTTTCAGTATTTTCTGCTTGAGTTGATAGTTCTGCAATTTATTGCAATATCCTTTGGAGTTTTTATTTTGAAATCTTTTTTCAGGAGGTGTTTGGTGTATCTTTTCAATCCTCTGGTTCTAGACTATCAGATAATTTCTTGAAAGATGATGTCTGGGTTCTTTTTTTGATCATGAATTTCATGTAGCCTAATAATTATTAAATCATTTCTCCTGGATCTATTTTCCAGGTCAGTTAAGTGTATTTTTCAAAGAAGTATTTTACAGTTTTAAAATTTTTTAATTTTTAAAATTTTGTTTGACTTATTCTTGATTTCTCATAGTCATTAGCTTTTAGTTGACCAGTTTTAATTTTTGAGGAATTATTTTCTTCAGTTAGCTTTTGAATCTCCTTTTCTATTTGGCCAATTTGAATTTTTAAAGGAGTTGTTTTCTTTAATGGGTTTTTTTCCATTTGGCCAATTCTATATTTTAAAGAGTTGGTTTTCTTTCCATTGAACTAGTTGTATTTTACAAGTAATTGTTTTCTTCAAGTCAGTTTTTGTGCTTTCTTTTCCAAGCTGTTGACTCTCTCTTGCCTACCTCTTATTTCTTTTCCTGATTTTTCTTTACCTCTCATTTTTTATTTTTAAAATCCTTTTTGAGCTCTTCCAAGAAAACTTCTGGGGCTTGAGACCAATTAATATTTTCTTTTAGCAATTCACATGTAGGTTATTTTCTATTTTCTTCTGAATGAGTGTTTTGATCTTGTTCCCATAGTATAGGGGCAGTGAATGTCTGGCCCACAGGTCATAGGAAGTCTGCAAAATCATTTGATCTGGAGCTACCATGGCATCCACAGGTAGGAATTGAAATTTTATTAATTTAGGAGCTTTTTAGTTGTGAATTAATTACATGTTTGACCAAATATAGCAGGATAATGATTAAGTTGATCATTTTTTATGGTCTGTGATTGATGTTATAAATAGTCATTTAGCCCTTGACAGGAAAAAGGTTCTCCACTGTTGCCATAGTGACTTTCTATGGTAAACACTTTTTCTGTTTTTTTTAATTCATTTTTTTACCTTGTTTGTGCTTTTTAAAGTTGATGTAGCATAGGGTTGCTATCCCAAGCTTCTAGTACTAGGGTCAGGGACCTACTCACTGATTTTATGTTCTGGGATCTCAGGTGCTAGTGACTTGCCTACTATGCTTTGATGGCCTGGCCTAGCTGTGCTGTTTGGGCAGGGGTTCTGGGTCTTGCAATTTGTTTTCTGTGTTAGGAATAGAGACTTCTCAGTTGACCTACAATGGCACTGGACTGTTGGACTGGGATTTGGGGCCTCAGTTGCTGATCTTTGCTGCAGTTGAGAGTCTTCCAATGGTTTTCCTGCTCTGCCTGCCCTAGGTTGAGCTACCCTTTCCACCTGAAGGAGACAGATAAATTCCTTCCAATATGCCTTAAGCTGGAAAATCACTCTATTCTGTCTTTTTTTTGTGTGTTTCATCACTCCAGAATCCATTGAGAATCTTGATTTAATGTTGTTTCTGAGGAAAACTGGGAAGAGTTCAGAGAAGTTCTTGCCTTCTCTCCAACATCTTGGCTCTGCTCCCTCTTTAAAAAATTTTTTTCGAGTTCTTAAAAGAAGAGTTTTGGTGTCTGTTATCTGTTCAAATTTCCTGTGAGATTTCACGTGTAGACATTTTGTTGCTGATTTTCTCTTCTCACCATCTTCTTCAATATAGCCCAATTCCTCTAGCTAGAAAAATAATGCTTTAATTTTCATGAATCACTGACAGGGAGGCAGTGGGTCTAATGAAGATTACTAAGAAGGGTAGTTCTGGTCATGATCGAACACCTCCTTTATAGAATTTCAGGTGGACTTTGGGAGATGAGTGGGATGGCAGAGCTCCAGGACTGTTTCTGCTTCCTCTTATTGGGACTCCCCAGTCCTATAAAGAGGCTCTTGCTGCCACCAGAGTCAACAACTGCCCATCTGGTTCCCAATTACTACTGGAGCATCTGGTGAGTCAGAAGTTCTTCAGGGCCAGCCTTGGGAGAAGAATTTTTCTTGGAGGCTGAAAGTTAGAGCAGGCCATTTGGTGGCGTGGAGAGAATCCTGGTCTAGGAATCAGAGATCCTGAGATCTGGGTTCTAGTTCTTGTTCTGCCTCTAATGAAGTTGTGGAAATCTAAGAATATCACCCAAACTCATTTGACATAAACTTCCTATTTTGTAAAAAATCATTCTTGGCTTATTGGTGACCTTCAGGAACCCCTTCTGCTCATACATTCTGTGAAATACTATATTATTCACATTGCTATCATGAGATCTCTTTGAGGACAGTTTTGACCTATTCAAATTCCCATGGAAATGAATACTATTGGTGAAAAAGGCCTGTTCAGAAATGAGGAGTCATGAATTTCAGTCCTAGTTCTCTTGCAAATTAACTATCTGGCCTTGGTCAAATCAGTTTTTTTTTTTCTGAGCCTCAGTTTTTCATCATTGAAATTAAAGCTTTGCACTAAATAATCTCTTTACCTTAGTGGTCATGTTTTCCAAAAACCTCATTTTCTTGAACCCCTAAGAGCTATTATTAAATTCAATATATGTGTTAGGGTTGGGGGGAGGCAAGATGTGGGAAAGGGCATGACTAGATGGAGCATGAAAAGACCAGGGTTCAAATTTTAATTCTTTCATTTATTACTTCCTTAATGACCTTTGGAAATTTACTGGGTCTCAATTCTCATAATCTTAAAAAGAGGGAATTAGATTAAATGATGTCTAAGATTTCTTATGTCTCTGAGTCTTCATTGTATATTATCAAGTCAGGATCATGTTTCATTGTCTGATTGGAGGCAATAAGAGCAAGATAATAGATGAAGGATGATGATCACAGACTGTTTTTGTTAAATTATCCCCATATGGTGCTGAACTCAATTTGTATAGGATCATAGAGAAAGTACAGAAATAATATAGGAAGGCTTTGAACTAAAGGATTCTATGGAAGGGGTGAGAGCCTTCTTTTCCCCCAGTACTCTTTTAGAGGAATCCAATGATCAGAGCAGAGTCTCCTCCTGGTCTGTCAAAGATACATCTGATACTGAGCTCCTGGGACAGTTGAGAAAATTCTTCCATTTCCTGTGTTCTTGTCCTGCCTCAGTTCCCTCCAGGCTTCAATCAAAATCTTATCTTTGTGGTGATCATGAGGAGGGGATTTAGCAATGGGATTTGCCAGAATTTCAGGGACTTTGGTCTTTTTTCTTCAATCTTGTATTCACTCACCATTATTTGTAAAACCTCAGAACTATGGAACATTCCTTGAGTAAGCAATGACCTATAATGTTAGCTCTATTTTCTATTTCTATCCCATAGACTCATCCATGTAACTGAGTTTTTGACTTGGCAGGGACCTTTCAGATTCCTGTTTCAAGCCAACTTTGAGTCCCTGAGAAAACTTTGCCTTTAAGATTTAATTCCACTGAAGTGACTCATTTCTTATATGAAGGGCAACCAAGTGGCAAAGTGGAGAGAGTATGTGTAGTCAGGAAGTCTCTTCTTCCTGAATTCAAAATCTGCCCTCAGGCACTTACTTAGCTATGTGATCCTTGGCAAGTCACTTAACCCTGTTTGCTTCAGTTTCCTCATCTGTAAAATGAGCTAACAATAATGTCATATGGAAAATTACTCAATTCCCTCTTTTTATGGGTTCTGTTCCTATAGAATCCATCGAGAGACTTGATTTAATGTTGTTTCTGAAGGAAACTGGAAGAGCTCAGGCAATTTTCTGACTTCTCTCTCACATCTTGGCTCTGTCCCCCTGTCATCTCCATCTCACCTTCATATCAGTATCAAGAACTTTTGCTATTGCAACATCCTTCAAAAGTACAAATGATGAAAAACCAATAATAGAACAGGAAGGGAAATTTCTTGATAGAACACTCTCAGGGACCATGAACCTTTCCTCTTACTGTCCAAGTAGTTTTCCCCTCCCTGATATCTGTCTGCAGGATATGAAAATTAAGTCTCCTTCCCCATGCCTCTGTCAATAGTAGGTCCATTGACCAATATTCCATTTTTCCTCTTTTTGACTTCCTAGACCATAACTCTTTGACACTGAGAATCTTTGCCCTGATCATTCTCTTTCCCAAGATAGAATAGAAGCTTATTGAGGGTAGCAATACTTAATGTGTTTTGTTTCTTTTTGTATATGTGTCTCTAGGTCTTAAGATATTGGCATTTAATAAGGGCTTAATCCAAGCCATTCATTTTTTTCACTCATTCATCCATCCATCCATTCATTCATCCTTAATCTAGTTTCTCATCTTGACCTCTACTGACACAATCCATGTTCAAATTTTCATCATCAATTTTTTTTTTGAATTACAGTGTTTTTCTTGTAGTGGTTTTTCTATTTCTATTCCATAGACTCATCCATGTAACTGAGTTTTGACTTGGTCCTGGCTTCTAGAAACCCACTGAATCTTAAAACCACTGTCCTATGGAGTAGCCCCTCATGCATTACCAAATACCTTCTCTGAATGATCACTCTCAGTTTTTTGACCATTGTTTCCAGGACACGATTTAGATTGCTATTTTTTTACATAATTATCTTTCAGCATTACAATGTCTTTCCTATATGGGGTGTAGGACTACACAAAATGTTCTAGGTCTTGTCAGACCTAAACAGTATAGGGATAGGCTATTTTCTTCCTTATTATGGGCACTATATTTCCATAACTAGGATCCAGGATTCAATTCAGTCAGTTTAACAAACATTTCTAAGTGTGACCTCTGTACAGAATGCCAGAGCCTGTGCCCTTTGCTGGGAGTATATTGACAAAAGCTGAATAGTCTTAGACAGGTTTTATCACACTGGCATTAAAACCACCAAGGCTTTTCCACTTCATCATTACCTCCTTACCTTCCCAGGTTTCCTTCAAATGCCAGTAGAAATCCCACCTTTGACATGAAACTGGTCATAATCTTCTTTAATCTCAGTGTATTCTCTCTGATGATATTCCAATTTTTCTCTATCATTATATAATTGATTCTATTCTGTAGTTGACTTTATTCTGTTACCACGCCATTTTGCTCACTCTACATTTCCTTTTCCTGAGTCATCTTTTTCTTAGAATTTGTTCAAAGTTAAAAATTAGGGGGGCAGCTAGGTGGCACAGTGGATAGAGCCCTGGCCCTGGAGTTAGGAGTACCTGAGTTCAAATCTGACCTCAGACACTTAATAATTACCTAGCCATGTGGCCTTGGGCAAGCCACTTAACTCCATTGCCTTTCAAAAACCTAAAAATGAAATAAAATAAACAAAGTTAAAAATTAACTTATAATCATGCCCCAAAAGTATTTTGTCTGTCATTTTCTATTCTTGTAAACCTTTGTAAGTTATGTATGTATTGGCACAGATCCTTCCAGATTAAAATCATTTGCCTGATATTAGATGCAATTTTTTTAGTGCACCTTTGCAACATGCACATTTATATTCAAATATGAATATGTATATATATCTATGTATTCATATATATAGATATATTCTTTTTAAAATGTTAAATCCATCAGCTAAATGACAAAGTAAAACTGAGGTTCAGGAGATCATTTACTCCAAGAACTCAAAACAACATCTTTTCTACATAATCCACAAAATACTAGCCAAGGAATTTCTACTTGAAAAACTCAATATATTTCCCTGAATTTTGGTGTCTTTGCCTCTCCCAATAATCTCTAATTTATTTTTTTACATATTTAGTTTTTACACATTGTTTGCATGTTTTCTACACTACTAGACTTCCTGAGAGCAGGGTCTTCTCTGTCTTTCTTTGAAACTCCAGGCTAGATCACATTGCTCAGCACCTTATCAACATTTAATAAATGCTGGTTGCCTCATGGGGCAAATAAGACCATTACTGAACTGCTCTAATTATTGGAATTTTTCCCCATTGGGTTCAAAACTGTCTTTCTCTAATTTTCATTCACTTACACAGATATTGCCCTATGAAAACCCACTGAGTCCCAGAGCTAGTTTCCTCCATGATAGCCATTCATAGATTTGAGACATGTTATAATGCCTTCCCTGTCTTTTCCAGGGTCACCATCCCATTTTTTCCAATAATTCTTCACAGGACATGATTTAGAATGTATTTTTATTTCCATCAATGTCTTTCAGCTTTACAATATCTTTCCTAAAGTAGGGTTCATAGAGCTGGACTTTAGGAAAGATATTGTAAAGCTGAAAGACATTGATGGAAATAAAAATACATTCTAAATTAATTAAAGGGTCTAGGTTTTAACTGACTAAAGCAGTATAGAGTTAGAGTTAGATTATTTTCTTCCTTGTTATGGGCATGCATTTCCATTACTGGGGTGCAGGACTCAATCCAGTCAGTTTAACAAACATTTTCTAAGCGTGATCTCTGTACCAAGTGCTAGAACCTGTGCCCCTTGTTGGGAATGCAATGACAAAAACTGAATAGTCTCTGTCTTTATTACATTGGGAAGATAAACACCAAGGCGCTCCCTTCTCATTCCAACCTCCTGGCTTCCTGAGATTCTTTCATATACAGCAGAAATACCATCTTTGACAGGAAATCTCTTTCAATTCTCCTTATTTCTCATGCATTCTCTGAGGTAATTAAAATTATTCTGTAACATTAAATAATTGTTTCTTTTTGCTATTTAGCAAATTATTTAGTGTTACTACCCCCATTTTCTATAATTCATGTTTCAGTCCATATTTCTCTACCATAGATCACCTTTCTTCTGAATTCATTTAAAGTTTTTAATTAATTTCTTATTGTTTCCTTTCATTGTAAACTCTTGAAGGCATTTGGGAGTTTGCTAATTGTCTATCAACAGAGTTTGCATGATTAATTTCATCAATCAAATAACATTCCTTAATTCTCACAGAAGAAGGGTCATTTAACACCACATGGGCATACTAGCCAGCTTTCTTAACAAAAGTTAATTATATTGTTGCCACCCTTACATTGATGTTTTCCCTGTAAACAATAACTTTTTTTGCTCCACATGCTCAAATTTTTTCTTACCAAAAGTAGAGCAAGGTTAATTAATTTCATGACAACATGCTTGCATGGATAATGGAGGACTCTCTGACAGCTTCCCAGCCTTCATTGACGTGAATACCTTCTCTGAATGATCAATCTTAATTTTTTAACATTTTTCTCAGGACATGATTTAGACTGATATTTTTCTTTACATAAATATCTTTTATTGTTACAATGTCTTTCCTATATGGGGTATAGGACTAGACAAAATGATCTGGGTCTTATCTGACCTAAGTAGTAAAGGGATAGGTTATTTTCTTCCTTATTATGGGCACTGTATTTCTATTATTAGGATCCAGGGCTCAATTTAGTAAGTTTTTGTTTTGTTTTGTTTGATTTTTGCAAGGCAATGGGATTAAGTGACTTGCCCAAGTTCACACTACTAGTACGTGTTAGGTGTCTGAATCTGGTTTTGAACTCAAGTCCTCTTGACAGCAGCTCTATCCACTGTGCCACCTAACTGCCTCCACTCCCAGGCTTCTTAGCATGATGCTTTCAGTAGGATTGTAGAACATCTTCCAAGAGCATGAAAACACTATCAGGGTCAGTTTTATGGCATTGAGGGTAAATTGTTTGACCTTTGCAGGGAGGATTTGTGTATCAATGATTGTGCACTCAATGCAGCCTCTGTGGCTGAGGTACAAGAGAATATGGATCAGTGCTCTGCCACTTGTGATAATTTTGGCCTGATAATAATCAATTAATCTATGACTGTTTTACTCATTCAATCACAACTTTTTAACAGATGAAACAGACCTCAGTCAATACCAAGATAAATCCATAAATAAGGTATTTCTACTACACAAGACCCAAGAAATAGGCATCCTATCTCTTCCTGGAAGTTGTTCAATTAGACCAAGAAAACAGAGGATCTCCTCAAGTCAGCCCCACACCATCCAGTTACAGCAAATGGAGTAATTTTAAATGCTGTGAAGAAGTTCTCTTCCCTTGGCAATATACTTTCCAGGCATGTACACATAGATAATGACACTGACCCATGTATTGCCAGTGCTAGCTCTGTTATTGAGAGATTCTAAAGAAAAGTGTAGGCATGAAGGGGATATTAGTTTGACTATTAGACTGAAGAACTACAGAACCCTCAAGCTGGCTTCTTTGTTGGATTCCTGTGAAATCTGGATGGTCTACCATTGCCATGCCAGGAACCCGAATCACTTTCATTTAAATTGTTTTTGAGGATTCTGAAGATTACCTGGCAAGATAAAGTACTGGCCACTGAGGTCCTCTTTTGACCTGACCTGCTAAATATTCAAACTCTATTGCAGAGAATGCAACTCTGAGGTCCTGGTCATAGTGTTCAAAATCTAAATGTGTATTTGCCTAAAATACTATTTTATACAAAACATGGGCTAAAAGGATGCTCTTGAAGTTTTTCTGAAGAACTTTATTATGGAGAATGCAGGTAGTGAAGTAATCTGACATAGCAATTGGAGGTAGTTAAATAATAGGAGGAATATTTTTCATTTTTCCTGGAAGCAATAAGGACCCTCTAGACTATGTACTTCATTCTGATCCCAAACAACTCCACACACTCCCCTCAAAAAACAAATCCTCTCCTCCTAGGGAGTTTTAGGAAACAACTGCCTAAATACTGTAGGATGAGGAAGGTGAAATTGTTTCCTCTTTCTGCTCCAGATGAATCTTCTGAATCTATAGAGAAATTCTGGTATCACCTAAACGTCACTGACTTGGTAGATGTGAGGAAAATTATGGTATCTGAAAAAACTATTTGTGTAGAGTTATGTTTGAATGATGCAGGGTCATGCCCTGCCAATAAGAGAATTGTTAAACAATGGAAATATCTTTATCTCAAAATCATCAGGGGCTTTAAAGGTCCCTTTCAGCTTTTGCTCTGTCATTCTGTGATTATTGTCTGACTTGCAATGACAAGGAGAGAATCCCTTGAAATAGAGAATCCTCACATTCATAGGAAACTTAGGGAGTTTACTTGGGTAGATAGAACCAACACCTAAATTAACAAATGGGAAGAACATGGTTAAAGACATCATCTTTGTCTTAAGTGTGCAGCAGTGAGACAGTAGTACAGTAGGAAGACCTCTAGATTTGGAAAGAGAAGACCTGTATTCAAATTCTAACCCTATCACTTTCCATGAGTTGGATCATCATACCATTTCTCTGTACAGTGGTTACTCCATCTGTATAGTGAAGGTGAGAGACCAGATGATCATCCAATCCTTTATTGCTTTAAATCTATGACTGTTTTGCTCATGCAATCACAAATTTTTAACAGGTGAAACAGACCTCAGCTACAATCAAGGTCAATAATGAATGAGGTATCTCTATTACAAAAGATCTGAGCAATAGTCATCCAGTCTCTTCCTGCAAATTGTTCAATAAGTGAGAGCCCATAACTTTCTGAGGACCAATTTCATTGTGAGGGATTGTTCTAATACTAAGGAAATGTTTCTTGTCAATTCACTTTGATTTGGCTCTTTTTCACTTCCACACAATTTTCTTTGTTCTTCCCTCTTGGGCAAAACAAAACCAATCCTTTTCTTTTTCCTGTGATGGTTCAATATACCCTTGAAGACAGCTTTCTAGAATCCTTGAGACTCCACTTCCTTCCTGGTGTGTTTTCCTGACAAAGGTTCTGGTCCCACTACTCAACATCACTGTGGTCCTGCCCTCAATGCTTCCTGCATTAACAAGGTTTTCTCCCAACTGTGGAACTCAGTGGAAAAGTATATGTCATGTATAGTTTGATCCAGGTGAAATACAGTGGAATGAACAACTCTTTAATAGGGGAAACTTTCATTTCTTAACAGTTAACAGGTTACCTTCTGGGTTTCCATATAATATTAGAGATTGACAGAAGTTCAATAAAAGTCTCAGATTCCTTTTAGAGAGCCATCTAAACTCTGCTCCTTATTGCCATGATCCAGATCCCACAAACCAGAAGGAAAGGTCTTTGGGAAATGTGAGTAAGTTTGGTTAAAAAGTTGAGGTAGTTTATGTTAAATGCCCTCTGGGGAAAATGAAATTTCTCTGTTATATTGCTGATCCCCTAAGAGAGCTTAAATGACTTCTTTAGGCGTCATAATAAAAGGTGGGGAGTTTTTCTTAGATTGAATTCCACTCAGATCATCTTTACCTCAAGGTTTAGTACTATGCCAACTAAATTGTTGTATATTTCTTTTTTTTTTTTAGGTTTTTGCAAGGCAAATGGGGTTAAATGGCTTGCCCAAGGTCACACAGCTAGGTAATTATTAAGTGTCTGAGGCCGGGTTTGAACTCAGGTACTCTTGACTCCAGGGCTAGTGCTCTATCCACCACCTAGCTACCCCTTGTTGTATATTTCATAGAACATATTTTACCAAGGACAAAATCATTAGTTGTGGCTAAGGTGGAATGTGAAGCCAGGAAGGGAGCAAGTGCTTGGAATTTGTGATAGAGAAGGAAAAGAAATCTGGGTTCATGTGATATGCAGCCTTGATACAGGAAAAAGCAAATCTCAGTGATTTCTGTGGGTTTGGCATGCTGCAGTAGGGATTCCTTTCAGGTCAGATTGGATGAGTTGGTCACTGAAATCTTTTCCAATCCCCTGAGGATTCTGGGATTCTAGGATGCCCCTTCAACCCAAAGCTTCCAATGAGTGTTCTTTCTGTTTAAGGATATTTCTTTCCTCTTCAATCTTAAATATCATTTATTTCTATTTAAACTTCAGAACACAATGTACTACTTATTTAAAAACTGAGATAACCCGATGACTCTATGGAAAAATAATGCTTTAGATTCTATCATGTGACTTTAGTATAAGACAAGGATTACCAAAAAAAAAAAATCACTCACTGGCTGGCAGTGGGCCCAATAAGGTTTACTATGAAGGGTGGTTCTTGTCAGAAAAGCTATTGGAGCACATTGTTTTGAGAATTGTAAGTGGAAATTTGTTTGTTTGGGAGATAAGTGGGGTGGCAAATTCCAAGACTTGTTCCTGATTCCTCTTAGCAGGACTCCCCAGTCCCTTAAAGGGGCTCCTGCTGTCATCACAGTCATTGACTTACCATCTAGTTCCCAATCACTTCTGAAGCATCAGATGACTCTGAGGTTCTTCAGAACTAGATGAAAGGCAAAGAAGGTGATTTGGTAGCATGGAGAGAGCCAGGGTCTGAGAATCAGAGATCCTCAAGTGTGAGTTCTAGTCCTTGTTCTGCTGCTAATGAGCTGTGAGACTGTAAGGATATCACCTCAACTCATTTGACATCAACTTCTTTCTTTTTAAAAGATAATTCTTAGCGTATTGGTGATCTTCAAGAGTCATTTCTGCTCATACATTCAGCAAAATACCATCTTTACCTACATTATTCCCATTACACTCATGAAATGTCCATATGGGTAATTTTGATCTGTTCAAATTTTTCACTGAAATGAACACTAGAGATGAATCAGCCCTACTCATAAATAAGGAGAACTGTGTTTCAATCCTGATTCTCTTGCAGATTAACTATGTGGCCTTGGTCAAGTCAGTTTTTCTCTGAATCTCAGTTTTTCACTATTGAAATGAAGGCTTTGCACTATATAAGCTTTACAATCTCTTCTAGCTTTGACCTTAGAGGGTACATCTTCTGAACATCTTATTTTCTTAGATTTCATGTGCTTGTCTTAAATTTAATTATATGTGCTATGGTGGCAGCATGGTTGGAAGGGCAGGATTAGATGGAACATGAAAAGACAAACATTCAAATTCTAATTCTATCATCTATTACTCCTTTAAATGAACTTTGGAGATTTACTGGATCTCAGTTCTTTCATGCACAAAAAGAGGGAATTAAATTAAATGTTGTCCAAGTTTTCTTTTGTCTCTTGAGTCTTCATCATGTTATCACTTGAGGATCATGGTTGTCTGATTAGAGAGAATCTGGGCAGTATAGGTATTGATCATAGACTGGTTTTGTTCAATTACTCACATATGATGTTGAATTCCACTTTGAACAGGATCACAGAAGGGATGTAGGAGTATGCTAGGAAAGTTTTGAACTAAAAGATGATGTGGAAAGGGTAAGAGCCTTTTGTTCCCCATTCATTTCCAGAAAAGTTCAATAATCAGAGGAGAGTCTCCTTATGGTCTTTCTTTCTTCTTTTTTTGCAAGGCAAAGGGGTTAAGTGACTTGCTCAAGGCCACACAGCTAGGTAATTATTAAGTGTCTGAGGCTGTATTTGAACTCAGGTACTCCTGACTACAGGACCAATGCTCTATCTACTGTGCCACCTAGCTGCCCTCCTTATGCCCTCCTTTCAATCTGATGCTAAGCTACTGGGACAACTGTGAAAATTCTCCCATTTTCTCTGTGTGTGTTCTGACCCAGCTCTCTCCAGGCCTGAATCAAGAACCCATCTTTGTGGTGATTATGATGTAGGTGACTTACCAGAATATTTGTCAGAATTTCAGGGACTTTGTTTTTTCCCTCAATCTTGAATTCATTCAAACTTACCATTAGTAAAACCATAGAACTATGGAGCATTCATCGAACAGGAAATGATCTGTAACATTAGATTGGCAGGATCTTCCAGATTCTGGTGTCAAGCAGACTCTGAGACCCCAAGAAATCTTTCCCTTAAAGACTTAATTCCATTGAAATGACCCAAATTTTATTTAAAGGGTAGTAGTGGTACAATGCAGAGAGTGTCTGTAGTCAGGAAGACACATCTTCCTGAGTTCAAATCTGGCTCCAGATACTTGGTAGCTATGTGACCCTTGGTATCCCACCTGTTTATTTGAGTTTCTTCATTGGTAAGTTGAACTGGAGAAGAAATAGCAATCCATCCTGGTCTCTTTGCCAAGAAAACCCATAATGATATCAGGAGGAGACAGACAGGATTGAAAAATGACTGCAAAACAAAGTAATATATTGATATGTTTCCTTTATTGTTATTGTTGTTACTGCTATTATAATTATTATAATATATATAATTATAATATTAATATAATATAATATAATTATAATATTAATATAATATAATATAATATAATATAATATAATATAATATAATATATAATAATAATATATAATTATTATAATATAATATATTATAATATAATATATCACTATTATAATATATCACTAACCTCTTCAAAAGAATGTGAACTCCTTAATCTCATGGGCAGTGATTTTTCTTTTCTTTCTGTATATTTGCTCTGCCATTCAGATCATTGTTTCTTTCTCTATTGCACCTGTACAACAACCTCATTTTATAGTTTGTTTACAAGAAGAATTGAAGAAAGAAGTAGATAAAGGAACCATTGAGTAGATAGATAGTAGGTGGAAGGCAGGGAAGCCTAGTTGAATAAACCCACTCTTTTTTTTTTTGCAGTATTTTATTTTTTATTTTTTTTCTTTTAAATTTATTTTTTATTCTCATTTTGTACAAATGTTTTTTTACATTAATAAAATATTCTTGTTTACAAGTAAACAAAATACCCCTCCTGCCCCATGAATATAGATAGACTTGTTTGGGCGAAAAAAGTAAAGGGGAGAGAAAAAAATTAAAATAAAAAAATAATAATAGTAATAATTGTAGGTATGGCCAGGTGGTGCAATGGATGAAGCACCAGCCCTGGAGCCACGAGCACCCGAGTCCATATCCAGCCTCGTAAACCCAACAATCACCCAGCCATGTGACATGCAAGCCACCCGATCCCCACTGCCCTGCAGAAACCAAAAAAAAAATAAAGGAAAAAAAAGACCCAAAATAAAATAAAATAGTAATAATAGTAGGGGTGGCTGGGTGGCAGACAGAGCATTGGCCCTTGAGCCAGGAGCATCTGGGTCCAAATCCAGCCCCAGAAACCCAAAGATCACCCCGCTATGTGGCCCCAGGCAGGCCATCCAGCCCTACTTGCCCTGCACCCTCCCCCAAATAATCATAACAAAAAATGTGCTTGAGTCTTTGTTCCAACACCAACAACTCTGTCATGGGTGGATCTCATTCTTTATGATAAGTCCATCACAAAAGTTATTTCCATATTTTTCCACCTTTGCCATTGCTGATTGCAACTCCCTCCTTTCTTATTTCTCCACTACCATGTACTCTATTTTCTCTCTCCTTTCACTATGACTCTGCTATAGGGTCGCTGAGTGGCACAGCAGACAGATCCCTGGTCCTGGGGCCAAGAAGCCCTGAGCCCCCATACCACCCCTTAGGCCCAGAATCTACCTGGCCCTGTGGTCCTGGGCAGACCTTCCATTAGCCCCTTGAAAGAAGTAAGAAAGAAAATGTGTTATATCTGGCCACTCTCCCCCCATGGTCCATCCTCTCCTCCTTTATTCACATCCCCACCCCTTCCCCCTGCTCCCCCCTACTTCTTATTCCGGATGTCTATACCCCATTGAGTATATTTGCTGTTTCCTTTCCTAGCCATCTCTGATGAGAGCAAAGTTTCCCTCATTCCCCCTTGCCTCCCCCCTTCCATATCATTGCAATAGCTCATTGTAATAAAAAAAAATCTTATGTGAAATATCTTGGACTATTCCCCCTCTCCTTTTTCTTTCTCCCATTCCATTTCCCTTTTTTTTCCTATTGACTCCATTTTTACACCATATTTTATCTTCAAATTCAGCTTTCTCCTGTGCTTCAACTATAAAAGCTCTCTCTATCTGCTCTATTAACTGAGAAGGTTCATATGAGTATTATCAGTGTCATTTTTCTATGCAGGAATGCATACAGTTCATCCTCATTAAGTCCCTCATATTTTCCCCCTCTCCTCCAATCTCCATGCTTCACCTGAGTCCTGTATCTGAAGATCAAACCTTCTGTTCAGCTCTGGCCATTCCAAAAGGAACATTTGAAATTCCCCTGGTTCATTGAAAGTCCATCTTTTTCCCTGGAAGAGGACATTCAGCCTTGCTGGGTAGTTCATTCTTGGCTGCATTCTAAGCTCTCTTGCCTTCCAGTATATTGTATTCCAAGCCCTACGAGCTTCCAATGTAGCTTCTGCTAAGTCCTGTGTGATCCTGACTGCAGCTCCATGATATTTGAACTGTGTCCTTCTGGCTGCTTGTAATATTTTCTCTTTGACTTGGGAGTTCTGGAACTTGGCTATAATATTCCTAGGGGTTGGTTTTTTGGGATCTCTTTCTCTGGGGGATCGGTGGATTCTCTCCATTTCTATTTTGCCCTCTGCTTCTAGAATATCAGGGTAATTTTCCTGTAGTAATTCTTTGAAAATGATGTCAAAGCTCTTTTCCTGATCATGACTTTCAGGTATTCCAATAATTTTTAAATTATCTTTTCTAAGTCTGTTTTCCATATCAGTTGTTTTTTCAGTGAGATATTTCACATTTTCTTCTAATTTTTCATTTTTTTGGTTTTGAAGTATTGATTCCTGATTTCTGTTAAATTCATCAATCTCCCTGAATTCTATTCTTTGTCTGAAGGATTTGTTCTCCTCAGAGTTTTCTTATCTCTTTTTCTATCTGGCCAATTTTTATTTTTAAAGCATTCTTCTCCTCAATAACTTTTTGAACTGTTTTATCCATTTGACTTAAGCTGGTTTTTAGCATGCTATTTTCTTCAGCATTTTTTTGGATTTCCTTGACTAAGCTGCTGACTTCATTTTCATGTTTTTCCTGCATCTCTCTCCTTTCTTTTCCTAGTTTTTCTTCCAACTCCCTCATTTTATTTTCAAAGTCTTTTTTGAGCTCTGTCATAGCCTGAGCCCAATTTCTGTTTTTTTTCTTGGAGTCTTTAGATGCCGGAGCTTGTGCTTCCTCGTCTTCAGACTGAGTATTTTGGTCCTTCTTCGGCTCATTTGCAAAATATTTCTCAATAGTCTTCTTTTTGTTTCTCTGCTTGCTCATTTTCCCAGCCTGGGCCTGGTTTGGGGTTTTTCTTGAGCTTTTGGGACACTTCCACAAGGGGTCTTAGTGTGTGTGGCTCTGTCCTCCCTCCTGGTCTGTGAATGACCATAAGCGCCCCCCTCTGCCAAGGGGCTGATGTGGGGGGGGGGCTGCTGTTCTATGGGGGGGGCCTAGACTGTGATCAGGATCTGAATGTGGTCAGAGCCCCAGAGTCCTGTTTCAGGGGCAGAGGACAGAGCTAGGCAGTCTCTCTTCACTCCCCTCCCTCAGCTCAATGGGCTCATGCCCTGGGGTCTCCTGCTTACAGGCTCTGCCTGCTTCTGTCTCCAGGATCAGGGCTGGGGAAAGATGCTGCTGCTTGCTGTGTGCCCTGAGGGCTGGGCTCCACGTGCTCATTCTGGCAGAGGTCCCCCGCTGTTCCCCCACTTTGTGCCCGGTGTTCCTCGGGGTGCAGCTCAGGAGACTCCCCCGCTGCTGTGAGCTGAGACCCCCAGTGCGCTGGGGCTGCCTCCGGGAGGCTGAGGTTCTTTGGCTCTGGTGGGCCACCCCTCTGGCGGGCCGCCTCTCCGACCGGGGAGCAGAGCCTTTCTGCTCTTTTCCAGGTTACCTTGAGTAGGAGAACTGCCTCACTGGGTCCCTTTGTGGGTTCTGTCTCTGGAAAGTTTAGTTAGAGTCCTTAGCTGATGAATTTTATCAGAGAGCTCCTGAGACTCGATCCCTTCTTGTTGCCATCTTGGCTCCGCCCCCTGAATCAACCCACTCTTAAGAAAAATCCTTCAGAGACCGAGAGTGTTACCAGTGGGATAATTCTATCAATTTTGTCTATTCTTTGGGCAATGCTTTTTGTGAGTAGATCTGACTTCCATATTTGATCACCTGATGATGAAATCCAGGTGATACTCAAAACTTCTTTTGCATGTCCTGTATTAGAAATCCTCCCAATTAGTAAGATATTACTAGTGCTTCCATTCTTCAGTCTTCAACTCTGATTCCAGGGACACTGGTGAGTTATTGGAGGAGAATGTGATTATAGAATTATATGATCAGTTCAGCATGATCTAGTACTTTTGTAGGTTATATTGGGTTTTCTTCAAAGAACTGTATAATGAATTCAATAGGAAAACAGGATGTTCTTGTGAGATTAATTTTGGGTATGGGTATAACCAAGACTCAGAATTGTTAAATGACTACTTACTCATCATCAAATCTATTGTTTGAAGGCAGGTCTTTATAGATTTTTGATTATCAAATCTTTATAGATTTTTGATTGTCAGATAATATTTGATTATCCTAATAACTACCCCATGAGCCTTATAAGAATGTAACCTCTCTCAATAAGAGCACGAGGACTTTCTTAACCTTGGGAGAATCTTCCTTGCAACAGCGCTGGGTTTTTCCCCCCTTTCAGATTTTCACCAAGCTCTAGGAAAGATGTTTTCCCAAATGAGCAGATCTAACTGTCTTCCTAGAAACCTCTCAAGTGCCCACCATATCACCAACCCCATGGCCCTCAGACATGTGTTGTCATATGCCCTCTGCCATGTTCACTGCCATGCCTACCACCATGCCAACCACCCCAGTGGCAGCAAAATTTCACTCAATAGCCTCTACCTTGCCAGTCACAGTGCCCACCCAGGTGGTGTTAACAGAAATAGAGGCTGGCCAAGCCATGAAAGAGGGAACTGGAGTCACTCTGTGGAGGCCTAAATCTTTGTTCCTCTCTCTGAATCTCCATATACCTGTGCCCTTGATGCACCCTAAATTGAATCTCTGGGAGAAGAGCCTTTGTTCCTAGAGCTGCAGTTATCTCAGAAACACAGTTCTTTTTCCATCCCAATTTCCACCTTCAGGTATGAGAAACATTACAGAAAGAACAAAAGTCAAATTCATATCGAACTTCCTGGAATCTTGAAGGAATCACTGCCCCAAATAAAGTATATATTTTATGGTAAGATTGAATCAGTTGTTTTTCTCCTATCTTCTCAACCCTTATCCCTCATTCATCGTGTTGTGTCAATTCTTTTCATAAAAGTTTTTAAATCCATGATTAATGATGAGCTCTTGGCCCCTTATTATTGAGAATAACAGTATCACTTTTTTGCAGTGCAATTCTTGGCTTCCCAAGTCTTTTATAATTCTTATTATCTTATTTATTTCTGCATCTCATAAGCTAGGGATGTTATTTTGCCTTGTCTAATGAGAAAACTGAACCTCCCTGAAGTTATGAGACTTGTCTGAAGTCCCAGAACCTTGTTGTTATTTGAATTTACATTGACACAGTTATTGTTTTTGGGCTACCTTGCATTATTTTGTTTCAGCAGAAGGAAGTCTTTACATTCTGCTCTTCAATCTTTAGTCTTCCTAACTTATGGCACAGTATTATATTCACTCCCAAAGTGTATTTATCCATTCTCTATAAATGTACACAATTCATTTCTAGAATTTTTTTTCCACATAATTGTGTTATAATAGGTATTTGGGTATTTATTTTGCCAATTTTCCGATAACTTTCAGAAATCCTGGTTATCACATCTGCAATCATTTCGTAGGTCTAGGTTTTACAACACAAATATTAATGGAAAAGTTGGTTTCTTTATAGATCTTATAAAAGGTTTTATGGCTATAATATGGGTTCACTATTCTTAGTGGGGTGAAAAGGAACCCCTTTTTCTAATACTTCTTTAGTGTCTTCTCACCTTGTCTAATTACAGTCAAAATTCATATGAGACCTTTTAAAAATTTTTTGAGCGGAAGGTTAGGTCTTTTTCTCTGTCTTTTAAATGTCCTCAGCCCATATTGGCTCTTTTCTTTTCCTACTTTTTGGGAGCCAGTGAAATGTCATTCTACAGAGCAACTGTCTGCTAAGATGACTGCTTCCTTTCTCTAGGGGACTTTTCTTGATTGCAGGAGACATAGAGATGTTACTGCAGCCTGAAGCTGACCTGGTGTACCTATGGTGAAAGGAAAAAGATGCCATTCCTTCAGTTCCTCCCACTTGTCCTTTGATTTGAGCTGCCTAAATCTTTAAGGGTTTTTTTAAAAGTGCTCAGTCTTGAGGCTGAAACCCCAGGAATGTTGAGAACATACCTGAAATATTTTTTTTTCTCAATCACTAATATATTCTCAAACAGTGCTGTTCTCCTCCTTCCAGTGATTCTTTATTTAATTGCTATTTTAGTTTTCCAATTGCATGTTATGAAAATTTTTCAACATTCATCCACATGCATATGCTTATTTTTAAGTTATATAACTTTCTTCTACCCTTCCTTTCTACCTTCCTCCCTTCAGTGGTTAACAGTCAGGTGAATATTTGTTTCTGGTATATTTACAGATTAGTCATTTACAGTATGAGGAATAAGGATTAAGGGAAAACTTTCCACTGATTCTTAACTCCTGTCAGTGATCCTTCAAACACTTTTCCTTGCCTCTTTGTCCACTTTCTAATTTCTATCAGTCTCAAACAGTGCCACCATTTTTCTATTCTATAGCTACTCCACACCTTTCTCCTGGGTTCTTATGGAATTTGTCTCCATAACTGCTTTCATCTTAAGTGTCTCCCATTCTCCTTCCATCACCTCACTCACACTAAGATCTGGCTCCATCATATTGACAATGATGCTTTGTTTCCCTATTGCACTTCTATTGTATTTCTATCCATTCTGTCAAGCAATCTGGGCAGGCTGAGGATGTTGAAATGCTCCTTGCTTTCCAATGCTAATCCTCTTTTCACCTTCCTTACTAATCCTCTTCCACCATCTTCACTCAGTCACCTCTTTTCCTTTGATTCACTCACTCCATATATATGAGCACCTCACAATGTTGTAGGTGATGTTGACTCACCTCCAGAACTCTCTACTTTTTGTTTTTATCAGTGGGGAAAAATTGACCATGCCTGGCTCACAGTCCTTTCCTTCCCAACTCCTAATCTCATACTAGAGGATTTCAACTTACATATTGATAATCCTGTGCACTCCCCTCCCAGTCTTTCTGAACATTGTTGGTATTTTGAGGCAAAATAGGTAGAGAGGTAGAGGTAGAGGTAGAGAGAGACTCTCTGTCATCCTTTTCTATATGCCCACAATGTTCCATACTCAATTCTGAAGTCCTGGAAATAGGACGCAATCAATACATATATGTTCCACAAATTATTGAAGGATCTAATGATGAATGGATTAAAAACAGAGAACCTAAAATATTAAGGGGCTACAAGTTACTCTTCTTAGTGATCTGTCTGATTTATCTCTGGCATCAGTAAAACTAATGATCATGCATAAAAAGTTCTGTGCATCTTTATTTAATGGAAAATTTTTCAATTTTCAATCCTCTAAAGGATTTTTTTTTATTTTGGAACTACATTATGATCCAGGAGGATCATTAGAATCTTGGCAGCCTAGAACAAGAAAAGATGTTATGTATCATTTGTTATTTGTGATTTACATTTTTTTTCAGAGCTAAAACAGAATTGTTGTGAGAAAGCATTTCATTTTCAGTTATCCTTACTGAAAATATCTGGGTGATTGGACCTAGGTTCCTAAGCAGGAAAGACCATTCCTTGGATAGAAGTCATCTAATTTTCTTGCACAGTACTGAGAGATGTTCCTCAGAGACTCTGAAGTCTGAATTTTGTAATTTTCTGCTTACAGTCACACTTACTATTCATTGTGGGAAGAATACTGGAGAAGGAATCAGTCAGTGTTAGTTCACTTGGTGGAAAGAGAAGTAGAAAACTTAGTTGTCTAGTTCGGGATGGACATTTGTTTTATCAAACATTTGATCATTGCTGAACAAGGATACCAGGGATGGTAGGGAGAAATATGAGAGAAAATAGCATGATTTGTACATGCAGTCAACAAACATTTTTATACAGTGCTATAATACTGTACTGTACTGTACAGTACAGTACAGTAATGATTTTGTATTTCAACCAGACAGACTTTCTCAAGAATGAATAAGATGGATTTGTTATAAAATGTTTTCCTTTTATTATACCCTGTTCTGAAAAGTGTTTTTTTTTCCACATCATTCTTTTCACTACTCCTCCAATACACAAATCTTTAGGAATGTTCCTCTTAAAACATATGTGATGGGGTGGGGCCAAGATAGCAGCGTGAAAGCAGCATTCCCAGGAACTCCTTCCCCCCAAAACTCCAAAGGCCAACAAATTATGACTCTAACCAAAATTTAGAGGGACAGAACCCAGAGGAAGACTGAGTGATATATTTTACCAGTCCAAGATAACATAGAAGTTCTGCAGGAAAAGTATGTTTCACCAGGACCCGGAGTTGGAAAAAAGCTTCGGTCTCAGCACAGCCCTGGAACAGCTTGAAGGGGCAGGGAGAGAATTCTGCTTCACCAGAATGAGTGTGGAGTGAGGGAGCACAAGCTACAGAACCTGCAATGAGAATCTGGAGAAAGAAGCCTGCACCACCCAGAGATGGTGAGGGGGTCAGGGAAGACTGCAAAGATTTCTCTGCTCTCCATTGGAATAGGACTCTGTTGTTTGCCTACACTCAAATCTAGGTTGCAGTTTGGGCTTCCATACTAAGATAGCCAAGTAGGATTCCTCCTTACAGCTCCAGGGCAGAGGGAAGTATGGGGTCCATCTACATATCAAAGCACAGGCAAGAGAGCATAAGACCTTGAAGTGCTCTGGATTGGTCTTGGTCTGAGGAAATGAGTAAACAATGGAAAAAGAAGAATCTGACCATAGAGAATTACTTTAGTTTCATGGAAGATCAAAACACATACTCAGATGATGACAAAATTGAAGCTTCCATATCCAAAACCTCCAAGAGAACCAAAAAATGGGCTCAGACTATGCATGAGCTCAAAAAAGACTTTGAAAAGCAATTAAAGGAGGTGGAGGAAAAAACTGGGAGGAGAAATGAAAACAATGCAGATAAATCATGAAAACCAAATCAACGGCTTGGTGAAAGAAATACAAAAAAAACCTGAAGAAAATAATATGTTAAAACCAGTTTAACCCTAATGGAAAAAACAAAACAAAAGGCAAATGAGGAGAAGAATGCCTTAAAAAGAAATATCACATTGGAAAAACAACCAACCTCAAAAACAGATCCAGAAGAAATAATCTAAAAATTATTGGGCTATCTGAAAGCCATGATCAAGAAAAGAGCCTAGACTTCATTTTTCAAGAAATAGTACAGCAAAATTGTCCTGAGATCCTAGAGACAGAGGGTAAAATAGAAATTGAGGGAATTCACTGGTCATCTCCTGAAAGAGATCCCAGAAGAAAAACTTCTAGGAATATTATAACCAAATTCCAAACCTCCCAAATCAAAGAGAAAATTCTAAAAGCTGCTAGAAGCAAACAATTTAGCTACTGAGGCTCCATAGTCAGGATTACACAGGGTCTGGCAGCATCTACATTAAGGGCTTGTAGGGATTGGAATATGATATTCCAGAAGGCAAAAGATCTTGGTTTACAACTGTGAATCAACTACCCAGCAAAACTGAACACCCTCTTTCAGGGGAAAAGATGGACTTTCAATGAAACAGGGGACTTTCAAACCTCTCCTATTGAAACAACCAGAGCTGAACAGAAAGTTTGATCTCCAAGTACAGGATGCTGGTGAATCACAGAGGGGGTGGATGAGAAGGACTAACTATGAGGAACTTAATGATATTGAACTGTTTGTATTCCTGCATGGGAAGAAGATATTGATAACTCATATGAACTTTGTCATTTATAAGAGCTGTTAGAAGGAGCATATATAGACAGGACACAGGAAGGAGTAGAATATAATGATATAATATAGTAAAAAAGATGGAGTCAATGGGTGATAAAGGAAAGTACTGGGAGGAAGGGAAAGGAGATGAAGAAGAAGCTAAGAAATTTCACATTAGAGACAAGAAAAAGCTTTTTTCAATGGTGTGGAAAGGGGGAAGGCAAGTGGGAATTAATGAGCCTTCATTCTCATCAGAAATGGTTAGAGAGGAAATAACATACACACTTAATAGGGTGAGGAAATCTATTTTACCCTAGAGAAAAATGAGAAGGAACAGGATAAGGGGGAATGGGGGGAATCGGTGATAGAAGAGAGGGAAGATTGAGGGAGAGGGTACTCAGATACAACACACTTTTGGACAGGGCCAGGATGAAAGGATAGAGAGAGAATAGAATAAATGAGAATGGGGAGGAATAGAGTGGAGGGAAATGCAGCTAGTAATAGCAACTGTGGGAAAAATATTGAAGCAACTTCTCTGGTGTACTTATGAGAAAGAAAGCAACTTGCCCCAGAGACAGAGCCTTTGGAATATGAACACAGACTGAAGTACATTTTTTCTCTCTCTCTCTTACTATTCTTGAGGTTTCTCATTTTCTTGGGAGGGGGAGTGAGGTTTAAGTTTACTCATAACAAAATTATTGTAATAATAGTAATAATAAATTAAATTTCACTTGCAAATAAAAGAAACCAGGAGGGATGGGAATTCAGGGAAACCTGGAAGGATTTGCATGAAATAATGCTGAGCAAGATGAGCAGAACCAGAAAAAACACTGTACATCCAAACAGCAACATGGAGGTTGTGACCAACCTTGATGGACTTGCTCATTCTATCAGTGCAACAATCAGGGACAATTTGGGGGTATCTGCGATGGAGAATACCATCTGGATCCAGAGAAAAAATTGTGGAGCTTAAAAAAAAGACCAAAGACTATTACCTTTAAGTTAGGGAGAAAAAACCCCCATTATCTTACTATATAATTCTGCTATCTCTTCCTTAAGGATATAATTTCTCTCTTATCACATTCAACTCAGATCATCCATATCATGGAAAGATTGTGAAGACTAACAAACTGCCTTCTGTGGGGGGAAGGGAAGGGAAGGGAAGGAAGATTAGGGGGAAAATTGTAAAACTCAAAATAAACAAAAAAGAACTATATATGCTATAAAATTGCTGTACTCTCATGGGTGCCCTGTTGGGGAAATGTCTGTATCCTTAGATATTATCAACAAATTCCAAACCTTCTCTTATGTTCATATTCTTAATATTCAATAAACTTTAATTATAGGCCAAACACATACAGCTCTCTTTTGCAAAGTGTACCAATAATGGAATGAACCCCTTGTTTCAGTACTTTGAATCTGATGATCAGTCAGTTGTTGTGTCCTGTCCATTTATTCCCAGTTCTTTACTTTTTTAAATTTTGCAGCCAACCAGCATATATTTCAACATTCTTCAGTAAAAATTTTCTCCTGTTATCCCTTTATTTCCCCTGTGATATAGGTTATATATGCACAGTTATATTGAACATAATTTCATTAGTCATTGGAAAGGAAAAAAACCTTAAAGATAAGTGAAAATAGCATGTTTTGATCTTCATTCATACTGCTCTTATTGTGTATATTGTTCTCTCTTACCACCATTCCACTCACCATTAGTTCATGAATGTCTTTCCAGGTTTTCCTGAAATCCACCTACTAATTATTTCTTATAGAATAATAGTATTCTATTACATTCATATACCATCTCCTGATATGCCCAATTGATGTACATCCACTCAATATCCAATTCTTTGCCATTACATAGTTTTCCTTTTTATGTTCTCTTTGGGATATAGACTTAGCTGTGGTATTATTAGATCAAAGTTTTTTTTTTATAGCCCTTTAAATATTATTCAAGGTGCACTCCAGAATGACTGGATCAGTTCACCACTTCACCAACAGTGCCTCAGTGTCCTAGTTTTCCCACATCCCTGCTAACATTTATCATTTCTCTTTTCTTTCATATTAGCCAATCTGATAGTTATGAAGTGGTAACTCAGAGGTATTTTAAGTTTTAATTTCTCTAGTAGTGCTATAGAGCATTTTTTTATATGACTGCAGATAGCTTGAATTTTTTCTTTTGAAATGACCCTTTCATATCCTTTGACCAATAGATAGATGGGCAAATGATTTATATTCTTATAAATTTGAATGTTCACTATATCTTTAGAAATGAGGCCTTTATCAGAAATACTAAGTATAAAATGGAATCTCTGGAAGAAGGCCCTTTATTGCATGAGCTACGATTTTTTCAGAAACATGATTCTATCTCCCTCCAGATTTCCACCTTCAGAGATGAGTGAGACAATAGAAAAGAACCACTGGCAAATTCATATGGAACTTCCTGTAATCTTGTTGGAAAGGCAACTCTGAGAGATCAGAATCTGGTGTCCTGATGCCATCAGCTCTCTTCTGTACTATATGCAGTGATATGTGTGTTGGTTTCCATGTTGTGGCCTTTGTACCTTTGTTCCCACTTCCCCAACTAAAGGGACTGGACCAGTTGATTTTTTCCTAACTTCTCAACCCTCACCCCTCATTAATCAAGTGGTGTCAGTTTTTTCATATCAATGTTTTTTAATCCATGTTTAATGATGTGCTCTAGAGCCTTCTTCCATTGGGAATAACAAGATCTCTTTCCATTGTTGAGTGCTTCTAAGCTTCCCAAGTACTTTTGTTTCTCTTAATATGTCTCATTTGACTCAGTTCTTGAATTATTTTAGAAATATGTGAGATTGTAAACATTATTGCCAAGTTTTCTCCTCTCCAGATTTGTGGCTTTGGATTTGTTTGTGCAAAAACTTTTCATATAAGAACTATCCATATTGTATTTCACAATGTCGTCTATCTCTTCTTTGGTCATATATTCTTCCCCTCCATAGATCTGATGGGTAAACTATTCCTTGCTATCCTAATTGGCTTATGGAATTGCCCTTTTATGTCTAAATCAGGTACCCATTTCCATCTTATCTTAGGTGTCACTATGACATGTTGGTCTATGAGTAATTTCTTGCATACTCTTTTCCATTCCTTATCTCTAGTCTCATCTATGTGACTGAGCTTTGACTTAGTCCTGGCTTCTGGAAACCCACCGAGTCATGAAGTCACTCTTCCACTTAGTATTCCCTCATTAATATACAGCCAGTTATAATGCCTTCTCTGACTTTTCCAGGGACAGTATCCCATGTTTTTCTACTATTTCTCTCTCTCTTTTGAAAAAAATAGCTTAGGATTTTTATTTCACTAGCCTACAGTGTTCAAAAAATAAAACTTTTTTTTTTACTGAAGAGAAAAAAAGCTGCTTATAAGCAACATGAGGAGAGGGTAGAAAACAAAGGTCCAGGTTAGTTGCCTGAGGGAAAGAGTGAAATGAAAACAGCCAGGAGACCTGGCTGGGCTGACTCAAGTGAGACCCATCATGGAACAGAGGCCTTAAACTTGAACATAGGCTGAACAATAAAGTTTCAGGTGAAATTTCCTGAGGGCAAGGGAGAAAGGAATAGAGACTGTTGCGGGAGGGGTCTGTCTGACCCTCCAGCCACCGCCCTCTACTTACCCTAATCCAGGGTCTTCAGACGTCTCTGGCTCCCCACCCGGAGTGGGGGAGGGGAGAACAAACCAGGCAGAGCACCTGAGGAGAGGTTCACTTCTTTATTGATGTTACTAAGAATCCCCCCCCCCAGCCTTTCTGTACTATCCCTTTTATCCCCAGACCTAACTCCTCCTAGTAGGTGGTCTTGCTCCTCCTGAGTTCCCCCTGAGGGTGGAGCCAGCCCATACCGAGGCCATCCCAGTACCTGAAGGCAGGTTCTGACCTCTGGGTGTCTCAACGTTCCTCTCAGGGGGCCCCAGTCCAGAGCTGCCCCTAATAACTCCCCCTTTTTGTTTAAACAGGGGTCTTTGCCCAATGGCGAGGAGCTAAAAGGTCTGCCTTAATCGCCTCAAGGGATCGTAAGATAATGTCTCGTAATAGTTTCAAAAGGCACGGAAGGAAAAGGCACACTACAATAAGAACTCCTACTGCAGGTATTAGGGAATACAACCATCTAAATTTAAGGGTACCTGCAAACCAATTTAAGAATGACTCTTCTCGGCCATATTCACCAGGCCCAAAACATCCCCGATCCCATCCCTCCTGGGGTGTAACAACTTTTCCCCAGACAATACATGATACATTTTGTTCACCAGAGAATCAGCGGGGGACAATGCAAAGTCTTCTGCTTTGACAGGTAGGAGTTGGTAGGGAGGGGATGCAGCTAGGAACACAGCATACCCAGTATGATTATACCGTAAAACATTTGTAAGAATTGGGTCAGTACAAGTGATGTTGAAGAGTGGCAAGCTGGCGGATTCTCCTTTATGTTGTATAGTCAAATTGGCGAGGGGGCAAAGAAGGAAAAGAGCATCTGGTGGGGTGTGCAGTTAGATTGTACCATATCCCGCCTTTGCCCCAGGGATGCGTAGCCCATGTTAGTCCCGGAAGAAGCTGCAACAGGAGGATGATCGCCAGGATGTCATGTCTCCTTTAGTTCCTCTGTGCCCAAGGGCGCTTCCAGCCTCGATGTCCCCGCCGTCTCGATGACACTGGTCTCGGTAGAGACTTCTCGCACCCTCCGGATTGGCACCCAGATCTCCTTGTCTTCTCCATCTGGCAGTATGGAAAGAAATCCCTGACCTTTGCACTGTACTATTCCAGGCCCCCGCCACTCGCCTATTGGATCTCTCCAAAACACTGTGGTTCCTGTTAAGCAGGTACGGGGAGCCTGGGGCAAGCTTGTCTTGCCTGGGCTCTGGGTGTTGACACAACGATCCAAACCTCCTAAATATCTCATAGCAGAATTTGTGCCATCATCACGGAAATGCAAAAAATTTATGGTATATAGAGCTAATGCTAATTCACCTCTAGTTATCTTACGCCTATCTCCCCCTTTTTGTTTAAGCAGAGTAGTCTTAGTGTGCCATTTGCTCGTTCCACTATAGCTTGGCCTGTAGAATTGTAAGGAAGGCCAGTGATATGATGTATGTTGAACTCTGCACAAAAGGTCTTAAACGAGGAGGAAGTATAGGCAGGACTATTGTCTGTCTTTAAGGCTCCAGGGACTCCAAAAACCGAAAATTGTGTATATAGATGGTCAATAGTGGCACATGTGGTCTCCTTGGGTTGTATAGAGGCCATGATAAAATTAGAAAAAGTGTCAACAGAAACATGAATTAGTATTGAGCCCATGTGTGTAATATCCATCTGCCATAGGGCATTAGGGCGATCCCCACGGGGATTCACTGCTAATTCTTTGGGAGGTGGGCGAAAAGGGGCACAAGCGGAACACCGCTTGACTATTTGTCGGGCCTGTTCTTTGGTGAGCCCATAAAGATTCCTTAATGATCGGGCAGAAAGATGGTATTTTTGGTGGGCTAGCTGAGCTGGTATAAAAAGTGAGCCAATCAATGCTTTATCAACAATTGAATTCCCATAATAGATTGGACCTGTGATTGATTGATGAGATCGTATATGCATAACATAAATGGGGTATGTGCGTCCCAATAACGACTGTTGGACCGCAAAAAGCAATGTAGCTATTGTAGATCTCCCTTGAATCATAGCTTCAGGCAATTTCATGAGAGCCTGTGCACAATATAAACTATCAGTTATTAAATTTATAGGCTCAGCAGGGCATAATAAAAGAGCTTGATGAATAGCATAAAGTTCATTTTTCTGGGCTGAGGTATATGGAGTATTGAACACTTTTAATATTTTGTATCTTGGAATGTAAACCGAGGCCTTAGAATGCTTAGTGGCATCAGTAAAGACATTAGGTCCATTCACGGGTTGATGTGCAATGATAGGATCTGGCCTTTTTAAGGGCAGAGGGAGGAAAACTCGAATCTCTGGGGGAAAAGTGACCCTTTTAAATTGGCAAATGGTTATTATGACAGCCCAAGTGGGTGATGTTGAGGCTAATTGTTGCAAGGTCAACTCTGAATAAGGGTTAGTAATGATGGGATGTTTGCCAAACAGTTGCAAACAACGCCTCATAGCTGTAAGGTAGAACTGTCCATATTCTTCCCATTTATCAGGGAGTACCGTTTTAGTCTTTTTTGAATACAGCCATTCTAAAATTCCATGTACTTGGAAGAGGCATCCAAAAGGGGTAAAATCATTTAGAATGAGGAAATAAATTGGCTGTGATGTTTCCACCTGTACTATTTTGGCTTTGTATTTTTCCATAATTTGCTTTAAAGCACCTTTGGCTTTGGCTGTCCACCTTCTGGGGGACATCAGATTAGAGCTGCCTGGTAGAATGTTATACAATGGAGTGAGAAGGGAATCTGGTATAGGTACAACTGCACGAAGCCACTGAATTGATCCTATCAATTTCTGGAAATCATTTAATGTTTTTACTTTGGACATGTCAATTTGGGGAGGGAAACGAAATATCCTTCCTCCCTGCAGAGTGTGACCCAAATATGAAAAGGGTGGATTTTCTTGTACTTTTTCTGGAGCTACCAAAAGGCCATGGGAAGCTAGTACTTCAATTACTGCAGATTGCAACCTTTTTAACTGTCCAGCATCCACATCGGCCAGGAGAATATCATCCATATAATGAATTATCATGCTACCTGAATACTGTTTCCTGATAGGGTGCAAAATACTTTGAATATACATTTGGCACAAAGTAGGACTATTGGCCATGCCTTGAGGGAGTACCTGAAACTGATATCTTTGGTATGGTTCCTGGAAATTTATAGACGGTACAGAGAAGGCGAACCTCTCTTTATCCTGTGGGTGGAGAGGAATGCTATAAAAGCAATCTTTAATATCTATTATGCTTATTAGCCAACCTTGAGGTATTGCTGCTGGAGAGGGTAAGCCAGGTTGTAGAGTACCCATAGTAACCATACAAGCATTGACAGCCTGTAGATCAATTAACATTCTCCATTTGCCTGATTTCTTCTTTATCACAAATACAGGAGAATTATAAGGGCTTGTAGTGGGCTCAATTTTATTAGTACTCTTTAATTCTTCCACTATTTGGTGTAAAGCGGTGAGCTTTTCAAAGGTAAGGGGCCACTGCTCTACCCAGACTGGTTTCTGTGTAGTCCAGGTAATAGGTGGACTGCTCACCGATGTTATAGTGGCCCCCACTAATTTCCCTGAATATGTTCCGGGGTGACAAGAGACAAAGAAAGCTGTGAGAGAAGATCTTGGCCCCAGAGGGCGTAAGGGAGACCTTGGATTTTTAAGGGTCGGAAAAACCCTGTATCTTCTTCATACTCCCACTTAAGACGCCTAGCAGATTGAAGAGCTGATTGGTTTCCCCCTACCCCCATCACTAGTTGGGTAGCTGCAACAGTGGGCCAGGAGCTATCCCACTGTCTGTCATTTATGACGGAGCAATCTGCTCCTGTATCCATCATTCCTTCAATTAAAATGCCCTCTACCCTGAGGGTTATCATAGGGCGAGCCTGCTGTATAGGCTGGACCCAGTTCACTTGCATCCTAGGCTGATCTATCTGCTGAGCTGCCTGTAGCCATGGCAGGGGTATGGCTTTCCCTACACTGTCACCTGGATTTAAATATATCTCATAAGCATGAGGGTTGGTGACAGAAATGATGGATTCTCCTGGATCTAACAATTGAGAATGCGTGATATGATCTGAATAACCTGATAATCCCACTACTAACCTGGGATGTGGCTTTGGCTCAACAGTAACTGCTAAGGTTTCCCAGGGGGCCATTTTAATCGGGTCGTTATTTTCTGCGGCCCATACAGTTACTGCTTGGTATATGGATTTCTCTGATTCTGTGCTGCTGCATATGTTCCTGGGGGGCCCCCTGCAGCTGGGAGCCCCCGCCGTCCGTTTCCCTGTTTTTTCATCTGGGCACGACAATACTTGACAATATGACCTGTTTTCCCACACCCATAGCACTTTGGCTGCTGTACCTGATCTCCCTGACTTCAGCACTGAGTCTTAAAATGTCCTGGTTTGCCACATTTAAAGCATTTCCCTGCTTTTCCAAACTGTTGCAGTGCCGTTATCAGTGCCTTGTTGGCATCTATGATAGAGGCAGCCATCATCTGAGTGGGTTCTTGCACGGGAGTGTCTAAAAGTCTGTCAATCAGATCATACAGGCCAGCTGAGGGGGGAAGGGCTGCAATTATAGATCTATACTCAGGTCGAAGCCCTTCTTTCACAAGTTGATATGTAAGGACATCAGTGCCTGGCCCCGTGCCCATAACTCTCCTTACTGTTTCCTGTACTTCATTAATGAACTGTATAGGAGTTTGAGAGGCCCTTTGCTTCAGTCCCACTAATTTTGCAGTGCCTTGTCCACTCATAGCACCTAACTTATCTAAAGCTTCCTCATGGCAAGTAGCCACTGCCTGCAAGACCCCTCGATCATAGGTTATCTGGGTGTCCAAAGCTGCATAGGGCCCAGTTCCAGTGATCATATGCATAGCATCTTCTTCATTTGCAATGTCATGCTGTTTTATATATTGCAAAGCACCCCTCCTAACTGCAGCCTGAAATGCGAGATGCATAGATGGATCTAAAACCGCTCCCATCACCTCATTGCAATCAAATGGGGTCCACGGGAAGCCTGCTGAGGCATTTGTAATCAACTTTCTTATATAAGGGGCTGAAGGGCCATATTTAGATACTGCCTCCTTTAGTTCTTTTATTAATTTGAAAGGCACCGGGCGATGATTCCTCTTTTCATCATAACTTCCCGCATTTTCTATTAAAATTGGGTACAACCCCCAGTCCTCCCAATCTATGTCTTCCCCTTCAGCAGCTGCTTGTGTTATACTGGCAGCCAAAACTCCCTGTTTTCTCTGTTGCCCCTTTTTTCCGTATTGAAATGAGGATGAACCTCCTAGGGACAAAGAAGTCATTGCCATAGGGAGAGCAGTGTTCTCGGGACCTTGAGATAAGGGAGAAAAATACCCCGCCCTCAGTTCCTGTCCTTGAGATGAGGGAGAAAAATATCCCGCCCTTAGCTCCTCTCCTTGAGAATTTTTACCGCGCCACTTAGGCACGTCCTCTTTTAATTTTTTACTGTACCACGTAGGCACCTCCTCTTTTGATTTTTTACTGTGCCATGTAGGCACCTCCTCTACTTCCGTTGTACGCCATTTCTGCACTTTCTCTATCCTTTCTGCTGTGTGTATCCCAGGCCCCTCTACTCCCTTAGCACTCTCCCTGGGGGACCCCTTAGCCATCCCATGGAGATCATCCCATGGGTACAACGGAGGAGCTTCCCCTTCACCACTCTCATCATCGGAGGAGCCTAACAAAGAGGATCCCACCTGATTCTCACTGTCCGGTTATAATGGAGGGGCTTGGTGTTGGGGACACAGGATCGCTCCTACTGCTCCATAGATAGTAAAATCTTCAGGCGTTAAGACCCCGGGGCACGACTCCTGATAAGAAGCCATCTGTTGTCCTACTACCCGCCACCTTTCCGGGTCTATGCCTGAGTGTTGGAGCCATGGGCTAATGTCCCATATTTTATCTATGAAGTGCCTGCAGGTCTTAAGATGTATCTTTATCCCACTGCACTTGCACAGCTTGTAAAGCTGGCAGGTTAGAACTCCTTTCTCCTCGGGCTCTATTAAGGATAAGCTTCTACCCTGTCCCATCTTCCCAGGTACCCTAGTACCTGAGGCTGCCTGGCAGTCCCTCTTGAGCCTGCTCAAGGGGACAGGCGGTCAAATTTTAACGGCCCCAACGTGTGGGCACCAACTGTTGCAGGAGGGGTCTGTCTGACCCTCCAGCCACCGCCCTCTACTTACCCTAATCCAGGGTCTTCAGATGTCTCTGGCTCCCCACCCGGGGTGGGGGAGGGGAGAACAAACCAGGCAGAGCACCCGGGGAGAGGTTCACTTTTTTATTGTTGTTACGAAGAATCCCCCCAAGCCTTTCTGTACTATCCCTTTTATCCCCAGACCTAACTCCTCCTAGTAGGTGGTCTTGCTCCTCCTGAGTTCCCCCTGAGGGTGGAGCCAGCCCATACCGAGGCCATCCCAGTACCCGAAGGCAGGTTCTGACCTCTGGGTGTCTCAACGTTCCTCTCAGGGGGCCCCAGTCCAGAGCCGCCCCTAATAAGAGACCATAGTTTGCAAGCAGTCTAGGTGGGGAGCACATGGTTCTAGCTTAGAGAGAGAGAAAGTAATCATCCTACAAAGGGAAGGAAAGAAGGATGAGGAGGCCTTCATTTCCAGGAGCTCTTAAATGAATTCCATAGCGGATTGGACAAGGGTGGCACTTGGGGAGTGTTTTAGCACCTGACTAGTGGTATTCACTCATATGCACTCCATGGGGCAACCCTCCAAGGAATGAATCAAGATAGTACTCATTGGGCATGGGTGATGGTTTATACAATAGTTTTTTATGACTCAGAGGTTGTGATCTTTAAGTCCAAAATAAATCAGTAAACCATTTTACTCTCAGGGATTATTCTTATATTAGAATTTTTTTTGACAATTCCACTTTGATTTGACTCCTTTTCCCTTCCATGCAGTTTTTCTCCTCCTGGGAGAAGCACAACCAATATTATTCTTTTTCTTCTGATAGCTGAACATACATTTGAAAATTATTTTCCAAAATCCCTTGAGACTCTTCTTCCTCAGTATAAATATCCCTGGTGGATTTCCCGATCTTCAAGGGTTGTGGTCCCACTACCCTATACAACCCAGTACCACCATTGTGGTCCTACTTTCAATACATTATCAAGGTTTTTTCAATGTGGAAAAGACTATTTCTGGTGTAGTTTGATTCACATCGGGTACAGTGTTGTGACCAACTCCTTATTACTGGAAGTTTTCATTTTTGCTTCTAAAACAGGTTGCTATCTGGGCTTCCAAATAATATCAGTGATTGACATGGAGTTAAAAGTCTAAGATTCTCTTCAGTCAATCTAAGTTCTGTTCCTTATTGTTATGATCCAGATCTTAGAAACCAGATGGAGAACCCTTTGCAAAATGTGTTCAAACTTCCTTATAATGTTGTAGTAGTTTATGTTCAAAAAGCTCAGTGAAAAATGAAATTTCTGTGTCATATTGCAGATCCTCTAAGAGACTTTAAATGACTTCTTCCATAGTCATAAGAAGAGGTGGGTAGTTTTTCTTAGCTTGAATTCATCACATTACCTCAAGATCATGCACTATGGCAATGACAGGCTACATGTTACTTAGAACATACTTATTATAACATCATTAGAGGTGTTGAAGTAGAATTGGAAGCAAGGAAGGAAGCAAGTGCTCCACCTTGAAGTTTTTAATAGAGAAGGAAAGGAAATTTGGGTTCATATTATATGCATTCTTTATCTGGGAAAAGCATATTTCAAGAATTTCCATTGATTTGATGTGCCACAGTGGGGATTCTTTTCAGATAAACTTGGAAGAACTGGTCACTGAAGTCTCTTTTCCTGGGAATTCTAGTATTCTGGGATGACTCCTTACCTGCCACCAAACTCCCAACCAGTATTCCTTCCATTACAGGGTGCTTCTTTTCTCACCATTCTCATCATATATTTCTTGAGAAACTTATTTCAAAACTAAGATGGCCCAATAACTCTAGATTGAAAAATAATACCTTTAACTGTGACTTGAGGATACTACAGTGATTCCTGAAATAATCACTTCACAATCTGAAAGTAGCCCCAGTGAGGATTACTAAGAAGGGTGATTCTGGTCACGAGTGTGATTGCAGCACTTCCTTTTCGAAGTGAAATTTTGTTTGTTTGGGAGATAAGAAAATTCCAAGACTGTTCCAGTTACTTCTTAGAAAGACTTCCCAGCCCTATAAGGGGTTCTTGTTGCCACCACAGCCATCGACTGACCACCTGTTTCCCAAACACTTCTGGAATATCTGGTGAGTCTGTGGTTCCTCTGGACTGGGATTTTTCTTGGAGGCTGAGAGGCAGAGGAGACAGTTGGTGAAATGAAGATATCTCAGGTTTGTGAATCAAAGATTCTGGGATCTGGAATTCTAGTGTCTGTCCAGAATCTAATAGCTGTGGCACTCTAAGGATGTTATCTCAATTCTATTGGCCATCAGCTGTCTACTTTTTAAAATATCACTCTTTGTCTAATGGTGATCTTTAAGAGACTATTCTGCTCATATATTCTGTGAATTACTATAAATGAATTATTCACAATGTTTTGTGAGATATCCTTATGGATTATTTTGATCTTTTCGACTTTCCATTGAAACAAACAATATTGATGAAAGAGCCCTGTTCAAAAATGAAGAGACCTGAGTTTCTATCCTAATTCTCTTGCAAATTAACTATATGACCTTGGTCAAGTTAGTTTTTCTGACTTGAAATGCAGTCTTTGAACTAAAGACTCTTCTTTCTTTGACCTTAGAGGACATGTTTTCCAAACACCTCATTTTCTTAGATCAGTAAGAGCTATTTGTGTATTAAATGATAGGAACTGAGGTGGCAGCATGTATGGAATGGCATGATTAGATGCAGTATGAAAAGACCAGCATTCAAATTCTAGTTCTATCATTTATTATTCCCTTAATGACCTATGAAAATTTACTGCATCTAAGTTCTCTCCCTCATTAAAGGACACAATAAAAAGATTAAAGGATGTCTGAGATTCAATTACCCAAATAGGGTGTTGAATTCCACTTTGTACAGGATAATAGAGTGGATGCAGGAGCAAGGTAGGCAAACTGAACTGATACTTGGATCCAAGCATACTTGGAAGGAGTGAGAGACTTCTCTTTCCCATCCACATCTCAGAGGAGTCCAATGATTAGAGCAGAATTTCCTCCTGGTCTGTCCAAGACACATGTGATGCTGAACTCCTAGGAGAGCTGGGCAACTTCTCCCATTTTCTCTGTGCTTGTTCTGACCTAGCTCCCTCCAGGTTTGAATTAAGACTATATTTTTGTAGTGTTCATGATGAGGTGGATTTATCAGGGAATTTCCTTGAATTTCAGGGGTTTGACCTGTTTTTTAATGCTTGATTCATTCATGTTTACCATTGTATAACCACAGAAATAAAGTGTATTCATTCAATAGAAAAAAATCTATAACATTAGAGACCTTCCAGATTGCTGTGTCAAGCCCACTCTGAAAACTTTCCCTTGAAAATTAAATTCCATTGAAATGATATATATTTTATGTGAAGGACAATGAGGTGGCAGTGGAGAGAGTGCCTAAAGTTGGGAAGACTCATCTTCTGAGTTCAGTTTTGACCTTAGACATTTACTAGCTTTGTGACCCTTGGTTTGTCACTTAACTCTATTTGCTTTAGTTTCCTCATCTTTAAACTGAGCTGGAGATGAAATGACATCCATTCTAATCTCTTTGCCAAGAAAACTCTCAATGGAATCAGGAGGAGACAGACAGGATTGAAAAATGACTCCACAACAATGTCTTATATTAACCCATTTCCTTTAATGTTATTGTTGTTGTTGTTACTGAAATTGATACTATCATTATTTTACTTTACTGATATGTTCAGTAGAATGTGAACTCCTTAATCTCATGGGCAATGATTCTTTCTTTCTTTCTGGGTCATATATCCTAGCATGCAGACCATTATTTCTCTTTACCACCTGTTTAACTATTTGATTTTATATCTTGTGAAATAAATAAGAATTTTCTCAGGGTGGTTATTTCCATTTTGAGATGGGACTTTCTAAACTTTTTAGAAAAAGAATTGAAGACAGAAGAAAATGTAGGGACCTTTGAGTAGATGGACAGTAAATGTGAAAGGGAGGGAAACCTAGTTGAATTAATCCATTATTAATTAGAAATCCTTCAAAGACATGCAGTTTCACTGGTGGGGTAATACTGTCTGTCCATTCTTTGGGCAATCATTTTATAAGTTGATGTGCCTTCCACAAATGATCGCCTAATGATAAAATCCAGGTGATACACCAAGTATCTTTTGCTTGTCCTGTATAGGAATATTAGCAGCTAGTAAGTTCCTGCTATTGTTTGCATTCTTTAGTCTTCAACTCTGAGACCCAGGGACACTAGTGAGTTTTTGGAGGAGAATGTGATTACAGGATACATATGATCAACTCACAGTGATTTAATACTTTACAATTTATATTGGGGTTTTCTCAAAGAACAGAACCATGAATTTAGTAGGTAAACAGAATGATCTCATTAGGGCAAATTTGGGAATGGGTCAAACCAAAATTCAGTTTTTAAATGACGTAGTCAAAGTCATAGAGCTGGTGCCTGTAAAAACTACTGAGTGAAGACATGTCTTTTTGAATGCAGGATGTAGGGGCAGCTAGGTGGTGGAGTAGACAGAGCACCAATCCTGGGGTCTGGAGGACCTGAGTTCTCAGATACTTAATAGTTACCTAGCTGTGTGACCTTGGGCAAGTCATTTAACCTCACTGCCACGCAAAAAAAACCAAATCAAAAAATAGCTACTAAGTACAGGACATATCTGATTACTTCCCAAATCTAGCCCCAAATCCCTCTAAGAATGTAACCTCTCTCAGTATGAGGACAAGAACTTTTTTAATCTTGGGAATATTTGACAGGAACAGTGTCTTTTTTTCTTTCAGATTTTTACTGAGCTCTAGGAAAGATTTCCTCCCAGGAAAATGAGCAAAACCAAATCTTCCCAACAACCTCTCAAGTGTCCATCCCAGGAGAATGAATTGATCCAACCATCTACTCAACAAATTCTCAGTTGTTCACCACATTACCAATACTATCACCCTCAGCCATGTGCTGTCATGTGTCCCCCACCAGGCCCTCCACCTTACCAACCACCCCAGTGGCAACAAAATTGCACCCCGTACCCTCCACCTTGCCAACAACCATGCCCACTCAGGTGGTGTTAATAGTGTCAGCTGCTGACCAAGCCATGAAACAGAGATCTGGAGTCTCTCTGTGAAGGCGTATGATTTTGCTCCTCTCACTGAAGCTCCTTGTTCCTATGCCCTTTATGTGGCCCATATGGAATCCTTGGGAGAAGAGTCTTTGTTCCTGGACCTGCAGTGATCTCATAAACATGATTCTGTCTCCCTGCTGATTTCCACCTCCAGAGATGAGGGACAGTGGAGAAGAACCAGTGGCAAATTCATATTGAGCTTCCTGGAATCTTGGAGGAAAGGTAACTCTGAGATATCAGAATCTGTTCCCTGATTCTCCATTGGCTCTCCTCTGTACTGTATACTCTGATCTGGTTATTGAGTTCCATTTAGGGTCCCTTCTACTTTTGTTCCCACTGCCCCAAATAAAGCATTTATTTTATGTTGAGAATGGACTGATTATTTTTTTTCCTACCTTCCCAATCCTCACCCATCATTAACCAAGTGGTGTCATTTATTTTCATATCAATTCCCTTTTATCAATGTTTAATAATGAGCTCTTGGCCCCTCTATCATTGGGATTAATTTTCTTTTTAGAGCACTTCTTGCCTTACCTAATCCTTTTTAACACTTAAATTGTTAGCACATTTATTTAACACATTTATTTCTGATAATACATTCTGAATCTCATAAGCAAGACTGTAATCTTGCCTTGTCTAATGGGAAAACCAAACCTCTTTGATGTTATGAAACTCTTCCCAAAGTCACAGAACCTTGTTGCTATTCTCCATTTTCATTGACATAATCATTGTTTATATTGTTTTCTGGGCTACCATACTTGATTTTGTATCAACAGAGAAACGTCTTTATATTCTGGGCTGCATTCTTCAGTCTTCCTAACATATGGTACAGGATTCTGTTTGACTGTCAGAGTGAATCTAGTCATTTTGTTTTCAGATTATTTTTCATATAATTGTGCTCCAATAGGTACTTTGGTATTTATGTTACTGGTCCACACTTTCAGAAAACCTGGTTATCACATCTGCAATCATTTCATAGGTCTGGGTTTTTCAACCCCAATTCTAATGAAATAGTTTATTTTCTTGTAGTACTTATCAAAGGCTCTATGGCTATAATATGGGTAGGCTGCCACTAGTGGGTTAATGGAACCTCTTGACTAGGGTCTTCTCTTAATCACTACTTCTCAATAGCTTCTCACTTTGTCTAATTATTGTCCAAATCATATGAGACCTTTTAAAAATGTTTTGGGAAGGTGGTTTGTGCCATTTCTCTGTATCTGAACATCCAACCTGAGCCCATATTGACTTGTTTCTTTTACTGTTTGATGGGAGACAGTGAGAAGTCATTCCATAGAATGTCTTCTGGGTTGATTACTTCCTTCTTCTAAGGGACACTTCTTGTCTGCAAGAGACATGGAAATGCTAACACATCTCAATTAAGATAACTGAAAATGATGTAATTTACCACAACATTTCTGTTTCTTTTACCTGCTGACCTGGTATAGCTACAGTGAATGAAGAAAGATATTCACTGGATATTCTTTCCTCCCACTTGTCCTCTGACCTGAGCCTCCTAAAATCTTTAAAGTACTCAACCCTGAAGCTGATCCCCCAGGAATGTTGATAATAAATCTGAATTATTTTTTTCTCAGTGCTTATAAAATTCTAACCCAGTGCTACTCTCCTTTTCCTCAGTGATTCTTAATGCCCCTCTCTCATCCTTCAAACCCTATTTTCCTTGATCCTTTGTTCACTTTTTCATTCTTATCAGTCTCACACAATGCCACCATTGTTCTACTCTCTAGCCATTCATTTCCTTTCTCCTTGGTTCTTATGGATTTTTGCTCCAAAACTTTCTTCTTAAGTGTCTCCCATTCTCCTTCCATCATCTGACTCACACTAAGATCTGGCTCCCTCATATTGCCAACAATGATTGGTTCCACTATTCTACTCTTTTGTACTTCTAACTATAGTGTCAAACTCTCTTGGCAGGGTGACACTTCCATGTCACCCTCTTCCACCATCATCACTCGGTCACCTCTTTCCCTTTGAGGTTCATTCAATCTATGCTGATGGGAAAGATTGATCATGACTGTCTCACAGTCCTCTCCTTCTCAACTCCTGATCCATACTGGGTGATTTCAACCTACATACTGATATTCCTGTGCACTCTCCTCCACGTACTTCCAAATCTTGTTAGTATTTTGAGGCAAATCAAGATTTCAGTTGTAGAGGTAAAGAGATATGCTCTTTATCATTCTTTTTTATGTGTTCCATACTCAACTCTGAAGTCCTGACAATATAATGCAATCAATACATATGTGTTTTATAAATTATTGGCAGATCTAATGATGAATGGATTTCAAATTGGAGAAACTAAAATATTAAGGGACTGCAAGTTACTCTTCTAAGTGACCTGTCTGATTTATCTCTGTCATCAGTAAAATTAGTGGACTTCCATGGAAGTTCTCTGCATTTTTATTTGATGGAAAACTTCCAAGCTTAGAAGATTTATTTTTTATTTTAGAACTACATTATGATCCAGGAGGATGATGAGATTCTTGGCGATCTAAAACAAGAAAATATCTCATGTATGATTTGTTATTTGTGATTTTCATTTATTTTCAAAGCTAATACAGAATTGTTGTGAGAAAGAACATCATTTTCAGTTATCCTTACTGAACATATCTGGGTGGTTGGACCTAGGTTTATAACCAGGTAATAACAATCTTTGGCTAGAAGTCACCTAATATTCTTGCATAGTACTGAGAGATATTCCTCAGAGACTCTGAAGTCTGAATTTTATAACTTTCTACTTAAAGTCACACTCACTACCCTTGATTGTGGGAAGAATACTGGCAAAGGAATCAGTTAGTGTTAGTTCACTTAGTTGAAAGATAATTAGAAAACTTAGGTGACTAGTTAGGGACGGGCTTTTGTTTTATCAAGTGTTTGATCATTGCTGAACAAGGATGCCAGGGGTGAAATATGAGAGAAAATATCAAGATTTGTACATGAAATCAGCAAGCATTTTTAAATTTTTTAAAATAAATTTTTGTTTATTTTCCAATTATATACAATAGTAGCAACTAACAATAATAGTTTCAAACATTTTTTATAATGTTTTGAATTTTAATCCCTTCCCCTCCTACAGTATGCGGTCTGATAATCTTTACCTTGTTTCCATGCTATACATTGATCAAAATTGAATGTTGGGAGAAAAATCATATCCTTGAGGAAAAATTAAATATAAGAGATAGCAAAATTACATAGTTTATAAGACAACTTTTTTTAGTCTTTGGTCTTTGATTAAACTACAGTTCTTTCTCTGGATATAGATGGTATTCTCTGTCTCAGATACCCCCCAAATTGTCCCTTATCATTGTACTGATGGAATGAGAAAGTTCATTAAGGTTGATCATCACCCCCCCCCCCCACACACACACACCCATATTGCTGTTATGGTCTGTTATGTTCTGGTTCTGCTCATCTCACTCAGTATCAGTTCATGTAAGTCTTTCCTTTCTGAATTCCCATCTCTCCAGGTTTTTAATAGAACAACAGTGTTCCATAATGTACATATACCACAATTTTTCATCCATTCCCTAACTGATGGATATTCATTCTATTTCCAATTCTTTGCTCCCATAGAGTTGCTATGAATGGTTTTGTACAAGTGATGTTTTTACCCTTTTTTATGATCTCTTTCAACAATCATTTTCATACAATATTGGTGATAGTTTTCTATTTTAACCAGAGACTTTCTCAAGAATGAATGACTAAGATGGATTTGTATATTATAAAATGTCTTCTTTTTAATATACTCTGTCTTATGAAGTGGTTTTTCCTGTAATCATTCTTTTTACTACTCCCCCAACATTGCAAATCTTTAGGAATGTTCCACTTATATATGATATAAAGCTGCTGTACTGCCATGGTGCCCTGTTGAGGAAATGTCTGTATCCTAAGATACCATAAACAAACCCTAAACCTTCTCTTATGTTCATATTCTTAATATTCAATAAACTTTAATTATAGGCCAAACACATACAGATCTATTTGCTTATGGCATATCAAAAGACAATAATGGAATGAACCCTTTGTTCCAGTAGTTTGAATCTGATGATCAGACTGTAGCTGTGTAATGTCTGTATAGTCAACTGGCATATACTTCTATAAAATGTTCTTCCTTCCTTTCCTCCCTCTGTTATAGGCTATACATGCACAATCATGAGGAACATAATTTCATTAGTCATGTTATGAATGAAGAATGAGAACAAAAGGGACAGACCTCTGGAAAGAAAAAAAACAAAAAACTTAAAGATAAGTGAAAATAGCATGTTTTGATCTTCATTCAAACTCATTAGATCTTTCCTTGGATGTGAATGACATTTTCATTTGCAAATCTTTTAGAATCATTACTGTTTCACTGAGAAGAGTTAAGTCTATCATAGTTGATTGTCATACAGTGCTGCTCTTATCGTGTATATTGTTCTCCTGGTTCTGCTCATTTCACTTAACATCAGTTCATGGATGTATTTCCAGGTTTTCCTTAAATCCATCTGCTAATTATTTCTTAATTGAATAATAGTGTTCTATTACATTCATATATCATCACTTGATATGTCCAATTGATGGGCATACACTCAATTTCCAATTCTTTGCCATTACATATTTTTTCTTTTTTATGTTCTTTTTGAGATATAGACCTAACTGTAGCAAGATGCACTAAAGAATGGTTGGATTGGTTTACTACTCCACCAATAGTGCATCAGTGTCCTAGATTTCCCCACCTACCTGCTAACATTTATCATTTTCTTTCTTTCATTTTAGCCAATCTGATAATTATGAAATAGTGCTTCAGAATAGGGGTGGCTAGGTGGTGTAGTGAATAAAGCACTGGCCCTGGAGTTAGGAGTACCTGGGTTCAAAATCTGGTCTCAGACACTTAATAATTACCTAGTTGTGTGACCTTGGGCAAGCCACTTAACCCCATCTGCCTTGTAAAAAAACCCTGAAATAGTGCTTCAGAAGTATTTTAATTTCTCTTATAGTGATATAGAGAATTTTTTCATACTACTGCAAATAGTTTGAATTTCTTCATTTGAAAATGACCTTTTCATATCCTTTGACCAATGGTAGATTGGAGAATGTCTTGTAGTTACTTGTATTTACATTGGGCGTAAATTGGAATCCCTGAAAGAACCATTATTTTTTTTTACTTTTTTATTTAATATTTATTCTCATTTTGTACAAATAACGTTTTTTATACATTAATAAAATATTCTTGTTTAAGAGTAAATGAAGTACCCCCTCTCCCCATAAATAAGAACCATTATTGCAAGAGCTACAATTATCTCAGAAACATGATTCTGTCTCCGTCGAGATTTCTACCTGCAGAGATGAGAGACAGTAGAGAAGAACCAATGGCAAATTCATATTGAGTTTCCTGTAATTTTGTAGAAAAGGCAACTCTGAGAGATCTGAATCTGGTGTCCTGATACCATCAGCTCTCCTCTGTACTGTGTGTAGTGATATGCATGTTGGTTTCCATGTTGTGACCTTTGTACCTTTGTTCCCACTTCCCCAAAAAAGGATTTGTTTTATGCTGAGACTTAACCAGTTGCTTTTCTCCTACCTTCCTAACCCTCACCCCTTATTAATCAAGTGGTGTCAAGTGTTTCATATCAATTTTATTATCCATGTTTAATGCTGTGTTTAATGCTTGGGAATAGCAGAATCCCTTTCCTTTGTTGAAGACATCTAGGCTTCACAAGTATTTTTGTTTCTTTTATTTATCTCATTTGATTCAGTTCTCAAAATATTTTAGAAATACATGGGATTATAAACATTATTTCCTAGCTGTCTCCTTTCCAGATAATCTTTGCTGCTTTGGATTTGTTTGTGTAAAAACTTCCAATTTCACATGATAAGAATTATGCATTTTGCATTTCACAATGTTATCTGTTTCTTCTTTGGTTATATATTCTTCCCCCTCTATAGATCTGATGGGTAAACTATTTCTTGTTGTCCTAATTGGCTAATGGGATTGCCCTTTTATGTCTAAATCAGGTAACTATTTCTACCTTCTCTTAGTATAGACTGTGACATATTGGTCTATGTGTAATTTCTTGCATACTCTTTTCCATTCCTTACCTCTAATTTCAGCTATGTAACTGAAATTTGGCTTGGTCCTGGCTTCTGTAAACTCACTGAGTCATAAAGCTACTCTTTCACCTAGCATCTCCTCATGCATTTGCAGCCAGTTACAATGCCTTCTCTGACTTTTCCAGGGACAGTATCCCATTTTTCTACTATTTCTCTCTTTTTTTGAAATAACTCAGGATTTTTATTTCAAAAGCCTAGTGTTCACAAAATAATTTTTTTTTTACTGAAGAGAGAACAAGCTGCTTATAAGCAACATGAGGAGAGGGTGAATAACAAAGGTCCAGGTGAGTTACCTGAGGGAAAGAATGAAAGGAAAGCAGCCAGGAGACCTGGCTGTGCTGAGACTCAAGTGAGAGCCATCATGGAGTAGAAGCCTTAAGCTTGAACACAGGCTGAACAACAAAATTTTAGGTGAAATTGCCTGAGTGTAAGGGAGAAAGAAATAGAAGCCATAGTTTGCCAGCAGTCTAGGTGGGGAGCACATGGTTCTAGCTTAAAGAGAGAAAGTAACCATCCTGCAAAGGGGAGGAAAGAAGGAAGAGGCCTTCATTTCCAGGAACTCTTACTTAAATGCATTTCCATGGTGGATTGGACAAGCATGGCCCTTGGGGAGTGGTTTAGCAACTAGTTCCAGGTACTCTTCAATATGCACTCCACAGGGTTGGCCAGCCAAGGAATACATCAAGAAAGTACTCATTGGGCATGTGTGAGTACACTAGTCTTTTATGTCCCAGATAGTGTAACCTTTAATTCCAATGAAAATCATTTACTATGTTCTGTATCATATTGTCCCCTCAACATTTTGGGACCCAGATTCATTCATCTGACAATTGAGATGTAGATCAATCAGTCTTCTGTTATTTCTTCAAAGCTTAAAGGGGGTGTCTTGCTCACTTTACCCATCCTTTCAGGGCTCTTTGCAGAAGAATGTATTGCAGGGAATTCATTTAAGACAAGGTCCATAGGATAGTGATCGTCAGGACTGGGTATTGGTTGGTTGGTATCTAGTGGAGGTCACTGTGGAAATGTTCAGCTGGTTGTTTCAAGAAAGAAACCTCAGCAAAAAAGATTAAACAAACAAAAAAAAAAGCAGAGAGGGTCTCTTAACAGAAGCCCAGTGAAGAGAAAAGCCAGGAGGTTTTTAGAATAAAAATCATACTCAATTATCCTAAACCAGTATCAAAATACTTTCATAGGAATACAGATTCCAATACAACATATATTAATGGCTGTCACATTAATAAATAAAAGCTCAAGAATAGTATATATAAATAAATGCACTGGCTAATCATTGTAGAACAATGTATGTGCAATAAGTAATCTGCAATACATTTTTCTGTTTCAATTTTAGTCATGTTTAGAATGAACCTCTAGCTGAAGAATGGATCTCTTTTTAAGCAGTTTTAAAGGGGATCAATGGTCATAATTCTGACATAAGCAGTCATGCTGATATTTCTTTTCCTTTAAGAACCTGATGTGATAAGGAAAAAAGTCAAGACTAAATACTTGTTGGTTGTAATGGATTTAGAGGATAGAGATCCAGAGATTCACTTTTATACTTAATTAATGAGTACCTGGCATGATTATAGTGATTTGCTATAAAGAGCACACAGTGACATAAGGACATGTTCCCTTATGTTTTTAGATGTCCATTAAAGGTAGAGATCCTATAGGTCAATGGACCAGGCTCCGGGTATGCCAGGTGAGGCATTGTTTTATGAGAATCCTATCCCAACTGAGGCTGAGGTCATACCAGCTTCTTTGGTATTCAAATTCCCTAGAGCTACCATCATTTCTCTTACTGAATGATTTGGAATATTATTTAGCTTCATATTAATGTCTTTCAGTTTAGTATCTTTCCTAATATAAGGGGTGTTAGAAAAGCACAATATATTCTAAGTCTTCTCTGACTGAAACATTGTAAAGCTATTTTCTTCCTTTTTGTGGGCACTGTTTCCAATACTGGGACCCAGGCATTATCTCTCCATCACATGCTGGAGTCTATGCCAAAGTACTGGGAATACAATGATGAAAGCTGAGTATCTAGTACAGCTTTTATTTTACACTAGCATGATAAATGCCAAAGCTCTCCCCCTTCATCCCTGCCTCCTGGTTTCCTTGAAATGCCAGCAGAAATCAATCACTCCTTTCACCAGAATCAGGTAAAATCTCCTTTAATTCTATTGCCTTCTCTGTGAAATAATTTCTACTATTCCCTATCATTAAATAACTGATTCTGTTCTCTAAGTGACCCTGTTCTCTGTTATCACACCATTTTGCACAATTGCTCACTCTGCACTTCTCTGTTCCTGAGTCACCTTTTCTTCTGAATTTATTCAAAGTTAAAAATTAACTTATAATCATTTCCCCAAAGTAAACTGACTATCAGTTCTTGTTCTGGTAAACCCTTGTAGGCTCTTCACATATTGGCACAGTTCCCGCCAGATTAATATGCTTTGCTTGATATTAAATACAATTTTTTTTCTACTACATTGCAAAATGTGCATATATATTCATATAGGAGTATATTTTGCTATATATCCCTTTTTAAAAGATAATCTGGTTGATTAAATAGTAAAATGGAACTGAGGTCCTGGGGAACAAGCACTCAAAACAAAATGCTTTTTATAGAATCCCCAAAGTTCTAGCCAAAGAATTTCTACTGGAATAACTCAAGAAATAGGTCTGTTTCACTGGGCCTTGATGCCTCAGTTGCTGACCTTTATCTGCAGCTGTGAATTTCCCAGTAGTCTCCATGCATTTTGGCTTAGCTGGGGTGTCCCTGCTGGAGTGAGATTAAGGAACTGGCAATCTATCTTCTTCCTGGGCCTGGAGGCTTCACAGCTAGTCCCTTATGCTTCTGATTGACTGAAATAGGACTGAGGGATCTTGGTAGGTCATCTATGCTGTAGTCAAGAGCCTTCTCCTGACCTGTCCATACCCTATCTGTTCTGGGCTATACCCCCTCTATCCAAGAGAGAGACCTAGATTTCCAGAAATCCTTCCAGGATATTGTAATCTGGGAGACTTCTCCTCTCTTCTTTTTGTGGGTTTTGTTTATGCAGAATGAGGTTTAATTTAACATTGTTTCTAAGGAAAAATGAGAAGAGCTCAGACAGCTTCCAGACTTCTCATTGTCTTGTTGTTTCCATGCCATGTCCTGTTCATCCCACATCTGCTCCAGTACCAAGAGCTTTTGCTATTGAAACATCCTTTAATGCAGATGATGAGAAACCAGTCATGGGACAGCAAGGGAAACTTCTTGACAGAGTACTCCTAGGGACTATGGACTTTTCCTGCCAGTGCACAAGATCTTTACCCCCTGATAACTTTCTTTCTGGAAATGAAAATGAATCCATCCTTCCCCCTGCCTCTATTAAAGGCAGGTCAAGGGATTATTCCATTTGTTCTCTTTTGGAGTTTCTAGGTCATAACATTTTTCCCTTAGCATCTTTGCCTTGAACATCTCTTTTTACAGGATAAAATGCAAGTTGCTTGAGGATTGGAATGCTTTTTGCTTGTTTTTCTAAATTTTATTTGCATGTGTGAGTGTCTTGTGATATTGGTTAAGGACTTAATAAGGACTTAGTACAAATTATTTATTTTTAAATCAATTATAGATCAAAGCTCCTGAATATATCTCAACTACTGCCACAAGACTTGTTGAAGTTTTTATCATATCTTTTATTTTGCATCATAGCACTAATTTTCTATTGGTATTTCCATTTCTATTCTCACCTATGTAATTCTGGCTTCTGGAGGCCATTAGAAGCCAGTTGTAATGCCTTCTCTGACTTTTTCATCCCTTTTTTCTCAATCATTTCTCATGAGACATTATTTAGAGTGCTATTTTTCTTTATAACAATGTCTGCCTCTTCATAATGTGTTTCCTTAAAAAGGGTCCCATAGAACTGGACGAAAGATCCAGGTCTTGACTGACTGAAGCATGTAGTCTTAGGTTACCTTCTTTTTTTATTATGGACCAGTATTTCCATTACTGGAGTCCAGAACTCAATCCAATCAGTTCAGCAAACATTTTTTATGCATGATCTCTATGTCATGTTCCAGAGCCTGTGCCCTTGCTGAGAATACAACAAGAAGCTGAATAGTCTCTGTCTTCAGAGAGTTTTCATGACACTGGAATGATAGCCACCAAGGTTCTCTCCCCTCATTCCTGCCTCCTGGATTCCTGGGCTTCTTTCACATGCCAGTAGAAATCCCATCTTTGAGAAGAAGTTTGTTCGAATCCTTCTTATTTCTTGTGTATTATTTCTGAGGTAATTAAAATTATTCTGTAGCATTAAATAATTGATTCTGTTATTTGAACCTATTCAGTTACTACCATTTTCTATAAGTAATGGTTGAGTCCATATTCTACCACTGTGTCACCTTTTCTCTGAATTAGTTTAAAGTTTTAAATTAATTTCTTTTCATCCTTAGAATGTATATTTTCCATTGTTTCCTATCCTAGTAAACATTTGAGGATTCCTGGGAGTTTTCTAAGCCAGGTCTACTTACAGGGCCTGCCAAATGATGATGGGATTCACTAAACAAATGACATTCCTTAATTCTCAGAGAGGAGGAATCACTAACCCCATCTTAGGCATGCTAGCCATTTTTGTTTATAATAGCTAATCATGTTGCTGCCACCCCTACATTGCTGTCTCTCCTCTAAACAACCATTTTTATTTTGCCACATATTCAACTCCTTATTTCATCATCCCAATGGTAAAACCCCTTTCTAGGTGAAATTTCTGGCTGTTGCAGAGGGAATCTAGTATATTTTAGGTAGACTCATATTGAGTGATCTCCAAAGTGGTGTACAAGGAATATAATTTATTGTCTTTGGATAGATAGTTAGGGTAATGAAAAGTGGGAGGAGGTGGATAAAGAATTCCTAAGAAATAGAAAATCCTCGTACTCCAAGGGAATTTAGGGAGTTTACTTGGATAAATAGAAGTCACACCTTCTAAATTAATAAATGGGGAGAAATATTGTTTTTTGGAAAGATTTTATTTATTTTGAATTTTACAATGTTTCCCCTAATCTTGCTTCCCCCCCCCCCCAGAAAGCAGTTTGTTAGTCTTTACAATGGGGAACAATATTGTTAAAGACATCATGTCTGTCCTTACCAAGCAACAGTGAGACAGTATATAGTAGGAAGAACTCTATGTTTGGAAAGAGAAGACCCATATTAAAATCCTAACCCTACCATTTTTATGATTTGGATCATCATATCCATTCTGTGGACAGTGTTTACTCCAAATGTATAGGGATGGTGAGATACCAGATGATCACTCCAATCTTTTCTTTCTCTAAATCTATGACTGTTTTGCTCATGTAAGCACTTTTAAATTCAGCCACCATCAAGATCAACTCATGAATGTGAGACTCTTCTTCCTCAGTATAAATATCCCTGATATGTTTCCCTGATCTTCCTAGGTTGTAGTCCCACTATCCTATGCAACTCAATACCACCATTATGGCTCTACCCTCAATAGATTACCAAGGTTTTCTCCCAACTGTGGAACTCAATGTGCAAAAGACTATTTCTGGTGTAGTTTGATCCACATCGGGTACAGTGTTTTTACCAGCTCCTTATTCTAATTTTTTTTCTTTTAGGTTTTTGCAAGGCAAATGGGGTTAAGTGGCTTGCCCAAGGCCACACAGCTAGGTAATTATTAAGTGTCTGAGACCAGATTTGAACCCAGGTACTCCTAACTCCAGGGCCAGTGCTTTATCCACTGTGCCACCTAGCTACCCCCTCCTTATTTCTAATTCTAAAAAAGGTTGCCATCTGGGTTTCCAAATAATTTCAGTGATTGACATGGAATCAGAAGACCAACAAAAGTATCAGATTCCCTTCAGTCTTCTAAGCTCTATTCCTCATTATTATGATCCAGATCTCAGAAACCAGGAGAACCCTTTGCAAAATGTGTTTAAGTTTGATTATATAATATTGTAGTAGTTTATGTTCAATGCCCACTGAAAAAAATGAAATTTCTCTGACATATTGCTGATTCTCTAAGAGAGTTTAAATGGCTCCTTCCAGAGTTGTAAGAAGAGATGGGTAGTTTTTCTTAGGTTGAATTCATCACATTACCTCAATGTCATGCACCATGACAACTACAGGCTACATGTTACATAAAACTTTTTTTTTTACCTGATATAACATCATTAGAGGTATTTGAGGTAGAATTGGAAGCAAGGAAGGAAGCAAATGCTCCACTCCAAAGTTTGTGGTAGAGAAGGAAAGGAAATCTGGGTTCATATGATATGCATTCTTGATTTGGAAAAAACAGATTTCAAGGATTTCCATTAGTTTGGTGTGCCACAGTGGGGACTCTTTTCAGATCAAGTTGGTCACTGAAGTCTCCTCTAACTCTCAGGATTCTAGTAAGGTATATGACTCCTCACCCTCCACCAAAATCCCAACCAGGGATTCCTTTACAGGGTGTTTATTTTCTCATTATTCTTCAATATCATATTTTCTTGTAAAAACTTATTTCAAAACTATGATGGGGTGGCTAGGTGGCACAGTGGATAGAGCACTGCCCCTGGAGCTGGCCTCAGGCACTTAATAATAGTTGTATGGCCTTGGGCAAGCCACTTAACCCCATTTGCCTTTCAAAAACCAAAACCAAAACCCAAAACCAAACAAGCAAACAAAGAAAAATTGTGATAGCTCAATACCTTTAGCTAGAAAAATAACACCTTAAACTGTTACTTGAGGATTCCACAAGGATTCCCCAAATAATCAGTCTACAACCTGGAAGTGGTCCCAATGGGGATTACTTAAGAAGGGTGGTTCTGCTCATGATATGACTGAGGCATTTCATTTTCAGATTTGTAAGTGGAATTTTGTTTGGGAGATAATAAAGTTCCAAGACTGTTCCAGCTTCTTCTTAGGAGGACTTCCCAAAACTCAGTTTTAAAATAACTTATTCAAAGTCTTACAGTGCCTGTCAAATCTATTGTGTGAAGACAGACCTTTTTAAGTGCAGGACATTTATTACCCCAACAAATCTAGCCCAAGAGCCTTCTAAGAATGCAACCTCTCTCAATAAGAGGACAAGAACTTTCTTAATCTTGGGAGTATTTATCTGACAGGGAACAGTGTGTTTTTTCTTTCCGATTTTTGCTGAACTGTAGGAAAGATGTCCTCCCAGGAGATTGAGCAGATCCAACAGTCTTCCCAGCAACCTCTCAAGTGCCTATCCCAGGAGAATGAGCTGATCTAACCATCTTCTCAGCAAACTCTCAATTGCTTATCATGTTATCAACACTATCACCCTCAGCCATATGCTATAATGTGTCCCCCACCATACCTTCCACCATGCCAACCACCATGCTCAGGTGGTATTAATTAGAATCATCTGCTGTCCAGGACATAAAATAAAGATCTGGAGCCTCTCTGTGAAGGCCTATGATTTTGCTCCTCTCACTGAAGCTCCTTGTTCCTCTGTCCTTTATGTGCCCCAAATGGAATCCCTGGGAGAAGAGCCTTTGTTCCTGGACCTGTAGTGATCTCAGAAGCATGATTCTGTCTTCCTGCTGATTTCCACCTCCAGAGATGAGAAACAGTAGAGAAGAACCAATGGCAAATTCATTTTGAGGTTCCTGGAATCTTGGAGGAAAGGTAACTCTGAGATATCAGAATCTGTTTCCTGATTCACCATTGGCTCTCTTGTGTACTATATGCTCTGATCTGGTTACTGAGCTCCATTTAGGATCCTTTCTATTTTTGTTTCCATTACCCCAAATAAAGCATGTTTCATGGTGAGACTGGACTGGTTATTTTTTTCTTACCTTCCCAACCCTCACCCCTCATTCGCCAAGTGGTGTCATTTATTTTGAAATCAATGTCTTTTTATCCATGTTTAATAATGAACTCTTGGTCCCTCTATCATTGGGTTTAATTTTCTTTGTTGAGCACTTCTTGCCTTACCTAGTCCTTTATAACATTTAAATTTCATTTATTTCTGATAATATACTCTGAATATCATAAGAAGGCTGTTATCTTGTCTTGTCTAGTGGGAAAACTAAACCTCCATGAATTTATGAGACTCTTCCCAAAGTCACAGAACCTTGTTATTATTACCAATTTACATTGACATGATCATTGTTTTCTGGGCTACCATACTTGATTTCGTATCAACAGAGAAAAGTCTTTACATTCTGGGCTGCATTCTTCAGTCTTCCTAACATATGGCACAGGATTCTGATTCACCCCCAAAGTGCATTTAGTCATTCTCTAGTAAATGGACACTTTGTTTCCAGATGTTTTTTTCTTTTCATGTAATTGTGCTCCAATAGGTATTTTGGTAGTTATGTTACTGGTCCACACTTTCAAAAATCCTGGTTTCCACCTCTGCAATCATTTCATAGGTCTAGGTTTTTCATTTTTTTTAATTTATTTTTTTAATTCTCATTTTGTACAAATTTTTTTTTACATTAATAAAATATTCTTCTTTACAAGTAAACAAAATACCCCTCCTCCTCCCCCATGAATATAGATAGACTTGTTTGGGTGAAAAAAAGTAAAGCGGAGAGGAAAAAAATTAAAATAAAAAAATAATAATAGTAATAATCGTAGGTATGGCCAGGTGGCGCAATGGACAAAGCAACAGCCCTGGAGCCACGAGCACCCAAGTCTACATCCAGCCTGGTAAACCCAACAATCACTAAGCTGCTGACTTCATTTTCATGTTTTTCCTGAATCTCTCTCCTTTCTTTTCCCAGTTTTTCTTCCAACTCCCTCATTTGATTTTCAAAGTCTTTTTTGAGCTCTATCATAGCCTGAGCCCAATTTCTGTTTTTCTTGGAGTCTTTAGATGCAGGAGCTTGTGCTTCCTCATCTTCAGACTTGAGTATTTTGGTCCTTCTTGGGCTCATTTGCAAAATATTTCTCAATAGTCTTCTTTTTGTTTCTCTGCTTGCTCATTTTCCCAGCCTGGGCCTGGTTTGGGGTGTTTCTTGAGCTTTTGGGACACTCCCACAAGGGTCTCAGTGTGTGAGGTTCTGTCCTCCCTCCTGGTCTGTGAATGACCATAAGCGCCCCCCTCTGCCAAGGGGCTGATGTGTGGGGGGGCTGCTGTTCTATGGGGGGGGCCTAGACTGTGATCAGGATCTGAATGTGATCAGAGCCCCAGAGTCCTGTTTCAGGGGCAGAGGACAGAGCTAGGCAGTCTCTCTTTACTCCCCTCCCTCAGCTCAATGGGCTCGTGCCCTGGGGGCTCCTGATTACTGGCTCCACCTGCTTCTGTTTCCTGGATCAGGGCTGGGGAAAGATGATGCTGCTTGCTGTGTGCCCTGAGAGCTGGGCTCCACGTGCTGGCTCTGGCAGAGGTCCCCCGCTGTTCCCCCACTTTGTGCCCGGTGTTCCTCGGGGTGCAGCTCAGGAGACTCCCCCACTGCTGTGAGCTGAGACCCCCAGTGCCCTGGGGCTGCCTCCGGGAGGCTGAGGTTCTTTGGCTCTGGTGGGCCACCCCTCTGGCGGGCCGCCTCTCCAACCCTGGGGAGCAGAGCCTTTCTGCTCTTTTCCAGGTTACCTTGAGTAGGAGAACTGCCTCACTGGGTCCCTTTGTGGGTTCTGTCTCTCGAAAGTTTAGTTAGAGTACTTAGCTGATGAATTTTATCAGAGAGCTCCTAAGACTCGATCCCTTCTTGTTGCCATCTTGGTTCCGCCGGTCTAGGTTTTTCAAACCCAAATTATGATGAAAAATTTATTTCCTTATAGGCCTTATCAAAGGCTCTATGGCTATAATATGGGTTGACTGCCACTAGTAGGTAATGGGGCCTCTTGTCCAGGGTCTTCTTTTGATCACTATCTCTCAATGACTTCTCATTAGTGTCCAAATTCTTATGAGATCTTTCAAAAATTTTTGGGAAGATGGTCTGAGCGATTTCTCTGTATCTGAATTACCCACCCTGAGCCCATATTGACTTGTTTCTTTTATTGTTGCTGGAAGATGGTGAGATGTCATTTCATAGAATGTCTGTCTTCTAGATTGATTACTTCCTTCTCGTAGGGGACTCTTCTTGTCTGCAAGACACAGAGAAATGCTAACACATTTCAATAAGGATAAATGAAAATAAAATGATTTCCCACAAGAGTTCTGTTTGTTTTACCTGCTGACCTGGTATGCTTGCAGTGAATGAAGAAAGTCATTTTTTCTTTCAGTTCCTCCCACTAGTCCTTTGATCTAAACTTCCTAAAATCTTTAAAGTACTCAGCTCTGAGACTGATACCCCAGGAATGTTGATAACATACCTGAATTATTTTTTCTCAGTAATTATTAAATTCTTACCCAGTGCTGCTCTCCTTCTCCTGGTGATTTTTAACTCATCTGTTATCCTTCTCTCCTTGCGCCTTTGTCCACTTTCTCATTCCTAATAGTCTCAAACAATGCCACCATTGTTCTACTCTATAGTTACTCCTCACCTTTCTCCTGGGTTCTTATGGAATTTTTCTCTATAACTACTTTCATCTCAAGGGTCTCCTATTCTCCTTCCATCATCTGACTCACACTAAGATCTGGCTCCCTCATATTGACAACGATGCTCTGTTCCCCTATTCTACTTTTGTTGTACTTCTACCCATACTGTCAAACTCTCTTGGCAGGGTGGGGATGTTGGTGTGCTTCTTGTTCCTCTGTGTCCTCTTCCACAACTATTCATGTTGAGTAGAAAGATTGACCAAGCCTGACTCACAGTCCTCTCTTTCCCAAGTCCTGATCCCTTACTAGGGCATTTCAACCTACATATTGATATTCCTGTGCACTCACTGACTTGTTCTTCCCCTTGTTAGTATTTTGAGGAAAATCAAGACTTCAGTTGTAGAGGCAAAGAGAGAGACTCTCTATCATACTTTCCTATGAGCCCACAATGTTCATACTTAATGCTGATGTCCTGACAATAGAAGGCAATATATATATATATAATATATATGTATATATTTATATACATATGATAATTAAATGAATGTCCTAATGAATAAATAGATTTCAGAAAAATGAACCTAAAATATTAATGGACTACAAATTACTCTTCTGAGTGACCTTTTGAATTCATGGCTGCCATCAATAAAGCTAGTGATCATATACTTTATTTGATGGAAAATATTCAAACTTAGAGGATAGTTTTTATTTTGGAGATAATTTACAATTGAAGAATATCATAAGAATCAATGTGGCCTAGAACAAAAAAAATCTTATGTATGATTTGTTATTTGTGATTTTCATTTGTTTTTGAAGCAAAAAGAGAACTGTGGTTAGAAAACATATCATTTTAATCATCCTTACTGAAAACATCTGGGTAGTTGGGTCTAGGTACATAACCAGGAAATAATATACCTTGGCTAGAAGTCACCTTACTTTCTTGTATAGTTCTGAGACAAATTCCTAAGAGTCTCTGAAACCTGAATTTTATAACTTTCTACTTAAAGTAATACTTACTGTCCATGATGATCTATGGGAAGAATATTGGAGTAGAAATCAGTCGGTATCAGTTCACTTGGTTGAAAGAAATTGGAAAATTTGGTGACTAGTTAGGAATGTACTTTTATTTTTATCTTTGTGGACAAAGGATTACAGGGGTGGTAGGGAAACATAAGAGAGAAAATATCAAGATTTGTATATTCAATCAACAAGCACTTTTTTTTACAGTATTATATTAGTATGGGTTTTGTATTTCAACAGAGAGACTTTCTCAAGATGGATTCATACATCATAGAATGATTTCCTTCTAATATACTCTGTCCTAAGAATTGGGTTTTTTTTGACATAATTCTTTTCACTATTCATCCAGTACCACAAATCTTTAGGAATATTCCTCTTGAAACATATATGATATATAGCTGCTGTACTCCCATTGGTACCCTGTTAGGCAAATGTCTGTATTCTAAGATACTATCAACAAAACTCCAAATCTTTTATGTTCACATTTTTTTAGGTTTTTGCAAGGCAATGGGGTTAAGTGGCTTTCCCAAGGCCACACAGCTAGGTAATTATTAAGTGTCTGAGGCTGGATTTGAACTGAGGTACTCCTGACTCCAGTACTGGTGCTCTATCCACTGTTCCACCTAGCTGCCCCTATGTTCACATTCTTAATAGTCAATAAACTTTAATTATAGATCAAATACATAAAGGATTTTTTGCAAGGTGTGTCAATTCCAAAGATAGTAATAGAATGAGCCCTTTGCTCCAGAAGTTTGTATCTGATGATCAGTCAATTGCTGTGTCCTGTCCATTTATTGACAATTCTTTATTTTTTAAAATTTCACAGCCAATCAGCATATATTTCAATATTCTTCTGTAAAATGTTCTCCTGTCCTCCCTTAATTTTCCCCCTCTGATATAGGCTATACATGCACAATGATGCTGAACATAATTTCATATTGGTCATATTATGAATGAAGAATGAAGAAGCTACAAACCATTGGAAAGGGAAAAGAAACAAAAGATGAGTGAAAATAGCATGTTTTGATCTTCATTCACACTTTTTAGATCTTTCTCTGACGTGGGTGACATTTTCCATCACAGGTCTTTTAGAATTGTCTTTGATCACTGTTTTGCTGAGAAGAGTTAAGTTTATCATAATTGGTCATCATACAATGCTGCTCTTACTGAGTTTATTGTTCTCCTGGTTCTGCTCATTTCACTTACCATCAGTTCATGGAGGTCTTTCCTGGTTTTCCTGAATTCCATCTGCTACTTATTTCTTATAGAACAATAGTATGCCATTACATTCATACATTGATGTACATCCTCTCAATTTCCAATCCCTTGCCATCACATATTTTGTACAGGTGGGTTCTTTACCTTTTTATATTTTCTTTTGGATACAGACTTAGTGGTGGAATTGTTGGGTCAAAGGGTATGCACAGTTTTATAGCCCTTTTGGTGTTGTTCCAAGGCCCTCTCCAGAATGGTTTGATCAGTTTATCACTCCATCAATCGTCCATTATTGTCTTAAATTTCCCACATCCTTGCTAACATTTATCATTTCTCTTTTCTGACATATTAGTCAATCAGATAGATATGTGGGAACACTCTAATTAATGGTACATTTGTCTAATTAATAGGGCAACACCATAGACCAATTAACAGATCAAGAAATATTCTGTCAGATCTATGAAAAGGGGAGAAATTTATGACCAAGCAAGAGTGAAAGTACATTATAAGTTTAAAAATGGATGATTTTGATTATCTTATTAAATTTATTTTATATTAAATTTATATTAAATTATTAAATTAAAAACTTTTTGAATTAATAAAACCAATGTTGCCAAGATTAGAAGAAAAACAGAAATCTGGGAAACAATTTTTGTAGCTAGGGTTTCTGATAAAGGTATCATTTATAGAAAGAATTGCCTCAAACTTATATTATTACATGTCATTCCCCAATTGATAAATGGTCAAAGGATATGAGTAGACAGTTTTCAAATGAAGAAATTATAGCTACATATAATCATATGAAAAAATGCTTCAAATCATTGATTAGAGAAATGCGAATTAAAACAACTATGAGGTTCCACTTCACACCTATTAGATTGGTTAACATGACAAGGAAAAATGATCAATGTTGGAGAGGTTGTGGGAGAATTGGGACATTAATCATTAATAGATTGTTGATGGAGTTATGACCTGATCCAATCTTTCTGGAGAGCAATATAGAACTTTGTCCAAAGACCAATAAAACTGATCATACCCTTTGACCCAGCAATAGCAATACCGGGGTCTACTTCCGGTAGAAATCATAAAAGGATGGAAACAGTACCACATGTCTCAAAATATTCATAGCAACTCCTTTTTTGGTGACAAAGAATTGGAAATTGAAGGGATGTCCATTAATTAGGAAAGGCTTGAACAAGTTATGTTATGTGAATTTTATGGAGTACTATTCTATAAGAAACTTCAAATAGTCAGATACTAGAGAAACATGAAATCACTTACAGGAACTGATGCTGCGTGAAGGGAGCATAACCAAGAGAATATTATATGCATTAGCAACAACATTTTGAGTTGATCAACCTTGATGTATGTAGCTCTGCTCAGCAGTTTAGAGAGCTAGGACAATCTTAGGAGACCTGCTATGGACAATGCCATGCACATTCAGAAGAAAAAAAGAAAACAAAACAAAAAAAATCCCTACAGAATGTGAGTGAACATTACATTCACTTTTTAAAAATTTATTTTGTTTTTCTTTTCTATCTCATGGTTTTCTTTCCTTTGCTTTAATCCTAATTTCTCATACAGAAAATGACTAATCTGTGAATATGTTTAACACAAATATGTATGCACAATATTCACCAGACTGTTCCCTGCTGAGGAGAAGGGGGTGGGAAGGGAGGGTGGAAGAAAACTGTATAACCTAAAATATGCATATGCATGTAATAAATGTTGAAAAGCTTTCACAACATGTAATTGGAAAAATAAAATATCAATTGTAAAATAAGAGTGATGGAGGGGCAGTTAGGTGGTGTAGTGGATAAAGCACCAGCCTTGGAGTCAGGAGTACCTGGGTTCAAATCCAGTTTCAAACACTTAATAATTACCTAGCTGTGTGGCCTTGGGCAAGCCACTTAACCCCATTTGCCTTGCAAAAACCTAAAAAAAAAGAGAGTGATGGAGAGCATTTTTTCATATGACTGCAGATAGTTTGAATTTCTGCATCTGAAAATGGCCTGTTCATATCTTTAATCAGTGATTGATTGAGGAATGAAATGTGTTCTTATTAATTTGACCCAATTTTTTTTCCTATACTTTAGAAATGAGGCTTTTATCAGAAATGAGTGTAAAATGGAATCCTTTGAAGAACCTTCATTACAGTAGTTAAAATCTTCTCAGAAAGAGTAGTCTGTCTCCCTCCCAATTTCCACCTCCAGAGATGAGAGACAGTAGAGAAAGAATTAATGTCAACTTCTTATTGAGTTTTCTGGAATCTTTTCTCTTTTCTTTTTTTTTAAGATTTTTTTTTTTTTTTTGCAATGCAATGGGGTTAAGTGGCTTGCCCAAGGCCACACAGCTAGGTAATTGTTAAGTATCTGAGTCTGGATTTGAACTCAGGTACTCCTGACTCCAGGGCCGGTGCTCTATCCACTGCACCACCTAGACACTCCAAGTTTTTTGGAATCTTGAAAGGTAAACTGAGAGACCAGAATCTATTACCCAGATATACCATTGATTCTCCTCTACACCATTTGTTATCATCTGTTTGTTGATTTTCATCTTGAGGCCCTTGTTCCTTTGTTCCCACTCTCCTTCAAAAATCATTTGTGACACTGGACCAATTGTTTGTCCCCTACCTTCCCAGTTCTCACCCCTCATTAATCAAGCCATTTCAGTTCTTTTCATTTAAATGAATTTTTACTCATGTTTAATGATGTGCTCTGGGTACCTCACTGGGAATAACAGGATCACTTTATTTTGTAGAGCACTTCTTGTTTTCCTAAGTCCTTTTTTCTCTTATTATCTCATTTGATTCAGTTCTCTATATATGTTAGAAATATATGAAGCTGTAAAAATTATTTCCAAGCTCTCTGCTTTCCTGATAATGGTTTTGTTTGTGGAAAATCTTTTCAATTTATTGTAAAAATAATTATCCATTCTTCATTTCACAATGTCATTTATCTCAAGTTTGGTCATATATTTTTCTCTTTTTTGTACATCTGACTGGTAAACTATTCCTTGATGTTCTAAAAGGCATGTGGGATTGCTTTTTATGTCTAAATCAGGTACCCTTTCCATCTTCTCTTAGGATAGATTGTAACATGTTGGTCTATGTGTAACTTCTTGCATTATCTTTTCCATTCTTCATCTCTAGTCTCATCCATGTAACTGAACTTTGGTTTGGTCCTTGTTTTTGGAAACCCACTGAGTCATAGAGTCACTATTCTACCTAGTATCCCCTCATGCATTTCTGGCTAGTTGACTTCTCTGACTCTTTGATCTCATTTTCCCAATCATTCCTCATAGGACATGATTTAGAGTGCCATCTTACTTTCCAAAAATGTCTTCCAGCTTCACAAAGTATGGTTCATAGCAATGGGCAAAAGGGTCCAGGTCTTAACTGACTGAAGCACTGTAGAGTTAGATTGCTTTCTACTTTATTATGGGTACTGTATTTCCATTACTGGGGTCCAGGACTCAATCCAGTCAGTTCAGCAAACATTTTCTAATCATAATCTCTGTACCATATACCAGGACCTGTGTCCCTGATGGAAATATAATGACAAAAGCTGAATAGTCTTGTACAGGTTTTATATTATACTGACATGATAACCACCAAGGCTTTTCCTCTTCATTCCTGCCTCCTGGCTTCCCTGGCTTCCTTCAAATGCCTGCTGAAATCGCAACTTTCAGCAGATGCTGATCAAACTCTTATTTAATTCTATTGTCTTCTTTGTGAAGTAATTTCTACTATTTCCTATCATTAAATAACTGATTCTGATCTCTAAGTGACCCCATTCTGTGTTATTGTACCATTTTGTACACATTCTCTGTTTCTGAGTCACCTTTTTGTCTGAATTTATTCAAAGTTAAAAATTAACTTACACTAATACCCACAAATTATATTGTCCATCATTTCTTGTGCTGGTAAACCCTTGTAAGTTCTTCGTGTATTGGCACAGATCCTTCCAAACATATCCTTTGCCTGATATGAGATACAATGCTATTTTTCTGCTACACCATTGCAAAAAGTACATATGCAATCATATATGAAAATAAATTGATAGGTATTCCTTCTTCAGTGATAATCTGGTTGTTGAATAATTAAATGGAACTGGGGTCCTGGGGGAAAATGGTACAAGCACTCAGAGAAAGAAGTTTTCTAAAGAATCCCCAAAGCACTAGCCAAATAATTTCTACTGAAATAATTCTAGTAGAAGGACTATTTCATTGGGACTTTGGGCCTCAATTGTGGATTCTTTTGCTGTAGTTGAAAGTCTCCCAATGACCTCCCTGTATTTTTGCCTTAGCTGGGGTTTACCTGCCTAGTTGAGTCTCCTGGGCCAGCATTATGAGATTGACAATTTACCTTCTGGTCTGGGTATGGAATCCTCAAAATCAATCTGTTGTGATACAGGTTGGCTGAGCCAGGATGGAGAGGTGGACCAAGAGTCTTCTACTGGCTTGTCCACACCCCACCTGTATTAGGATGCACCCTCCTCTATCCAAGTGAGACACAGCTTTCCAAAAAACAGTAAGATATAGTAAGCTGAGAATTTCTCCACTCTGGCATTTTGTGGTGTCTAGTCCTGCAGAATTCATTAAAAAACTTAATTTAAAATTGTTTCTGAGGAAAACTGAGCAGAGCTAAGGAAACTTCCTGACTTCTCTCTGCCATTTTGTCTCTACCCCTCTTCCCTGTTCATTTCACCTCTGCACCAGTGCCAGGAGCTTTTGCTTTTGAAACATCCCTTATTTCAAATGATGAGAAACCAATCATGAGACAAGATGAAAATTTCTTTGCTAGAGCTAAAATAGAGACCATGAACCCTTCCTGCCAATTCCCAAGTACTCTCCTCCTTCCTGCCAAAAACAGATCAATGGATTATACCATCTTTCCTCTTTTGACTTTGCAAATCATAATTTTTCCCTCTAAAATCTTTGTCTTGAACATCTCATCTTTCAGAATAAATGCAAACAACTTGAGGATAGGAATGATTATTATTTTTTCTCTTAAAAATTTAATATTTATTTTTAAAATTCTTAATGGATTTTTAAAATAACTTCCAAAGTCAAGGTGCTAGTCTCTGAGGTCTGATTTGTATACAGGTGGGGAAAACAATTTGAGCAGAAAAGGCCTTTTTTCCCTTTTTTTAATAACTTTTTATTTTTATTTGAATATTTTATTTGTTTTCCAATTATATACAATAGTAGTTTCTACCTATCAATTTTTGGTAAGGTTTTGAATTTTACACATTTTCCCTACCCTCTCTTCTCTCCCCACTTCCTTCCCATAGAAGACAGTCTGATAATCTCTACATTGCTTCCAAGCTATACATTGATCAAAATTGAATGTGAGAGAAAAATCATGTCCTTGAGGAAAAAATAGAATATTAGAGATTGCAAAATTATGTGGCATATAAGGCAACTTTTTTTTTTAAAAAAACAATTGAAGATAATAGCCTTTGGTCTTTGTTTAAAATCCACAGTTCTTTCTCTGGATACAGATGTATTCTCCATCACAGATACCCTAAAATTATCCCTGATTATTGCACTGATGGAATGAGCAAGTCCATTAAAGTTGATCATCAACCCCATGTTGCCATTAGGGTTTACAGTGTTCTTCTGGTTCTGCTCATCATGCTCAGCATCAGTTCATGCAAGTCTTCCAAGTCTTCTCTGAAATCCCATCCCTCCTGGTTTCTAATGGAATAATAGTATTCCATAAGTTACATAAACTACATTTTTATTCAGCCATTCCTCAATTGATGGACATTCACTCCATCTCCTATTCTTTGCAACCACAAGCAGAGCCACTATGATTATTTTTATACAAGTCATGTTTTTACCCTTTTTAATCATTTCTTCAGGGTATAGATCCAGTAGAGGTATTGCTGGATCAAAGGTGTATGCATTTTAATTGCCCTTTGGGTAATCCAAAATTGCTCTCCAGAAAGACTGGATCAGTTCACAGCTCCAAAAACAGTGCAATAGTGTTCCAGATTTCCCACATCCCTTCCAATATTGATCATTGTTCTTTCTGGTCATATTGGCCAAAGAGGTGTGAGGTGGTTCCTCAGAGATGTTTTAATTGACATTTCTTTAATCAGTAATTATTTAGAGCAATTTTTAAAATGATTATGGATAGGCTTGATTTCCTCATTATAAATTGCCTCTGCATATCCTTTAACCATGGGGAATGGCTTGTTTTATATAAATTTGACTTAGTTCTCTATATTTTTTAGAAATGAGTCTTTTGTCAGAAATACTAGTTGTAAAAATTGTTTCCCAATTGACTACATTTCTTTTGATCTTGGTTACAGTGGTTTTGTTTGTGTAAAAGCTTTTTAATTTAATGTAATCAGAATTATCTGGTTTGTTTTTATTGATGTTCTCCATCTCTTCCTTGGTCACAAATTGCTTCTCTTTCCATAGATATGACAGGTTAACTGTTCCCTGATTTCCTAGTTTGCTTATAATATTGTCTTTTTTGTTTAAATCCTGTACCTATTTTGATCTTATCTTGATGTAGGGTGTGAGATGTTGGTCTAATCCAAGGTTCTGCCATACTAACTTCCAATTTTCCCAACAGTTTTTGTTGAAGAGAGCATTTTTATCCCAGAAGCTGGACTCTTTGGGCTTTTCAAGCAGTAGATTATATAATCATTTCCTACTATCTCTTCTACACCTACTTTATTCCACTGATCCACCACTCTATTTCTTGGCCAATACCAGAAAGTTCTGGTAACTAATGCTTTATAATATAAATTTAGATATGTTAAGACTAAGCCACCTTCTTTTGCACCTTTTTTTCCCATTAAATCCTGGGACAGTCTTGACTTTTTATTTCTGCATATTAATTTACCTTCAATTTTTTCTAGCTCATTAGAGTAATGTTTTTGGAAGTTTGATTGGTAAGGCACTAAATAAGTAGTTTAATTTAGGTAGAATTGTCATTTTTATTACATTAGCTTGGCCTATCCATGAGCAGTTGATATTTTTCTGGTCATTTAAATCTGATTTTATTTGTGTGAGAAGTGTTTTATAGCTGTTTTCATGGAGTTTCTGAGTCTGCCTTGACTTTAAAGTTATTTTAAATGGAATTTCTCTTTCTAGCTCTTGGTGCTGTATCATGCTAGTAATATATAGAAATGCTGAGTATTTATGAGGGTTTATTTTATATCCTGTGACTTTGCTAAAGTTGCTAATTGTTTCTAGTAGTTTTTTTAGATGATTTTAAAGTATTTTTTAGGCTATACCATCATGTCATCTGCAAAAGGAGAGTTTTGTTTCTTCCTTCCCAGTTCTAATTCCTTCAATTCTTTTTCTTCTCTTATTGCTGAAGCTAACATTTCTAATACAATATTGAATAGTAGTGGTGATAATGGGCATCCTTGTTTCACCTCTGATCTTTGGGAATGCATCTAGCTTATCCCCATTGCATATAATGCTGGTTTATGCTTTCAGATAGATACTGCTTATCATTCTAAGGAACAATCCATTAATTCCTGTACTCTCTAATGTTTTTAGTAGGAATGGGTGCTGTATTTTGTCAAAGGCTTTTTCAGTATCTATTGAGATAATCATATGTTTTCTATTAGGTTTGTTATTGATATAGTCAATTATGCTAACAGTTTGACTAATATTGAACCAACCCTGCATTTCTGGGATAAATCCTGCTTGATTGTAGTATATTATCCTAGTGATAACTTGCTGTAATTGCTTTACTAAGATTTTATTGAAGACTTTTGCATCCATATTCATTAGGGAAGTTGGTCTATAATTTTCTTTCTCTATTTTGACCCTTCCTGGTTTAGGTATCAGTATTATATTGGTGTCAAAGAAGGCAGAGTTCTGTCTTCACTTATTTTTCTGGAGAGTTTATATAGAATTGGAACCATTTTTTGCTTAAATGTTTGATAGAGATCACTTGTGAATCTATTTGACCCAGGAGATTTTTTCTTAGGGAGTTCAATGATGGTTTTTTGAATTTCTTTTTCTGAGATAGAGTTATTTGGATATTTAAGGTTAACTTGGCAACTTATATTTTTGTAAATATTCATCCATTTCACTTAGATTATCAAATTTATTGACATACATTTAGGTGAAATAGTTCTGGATTATTACTTTAATTTCCTCCTCATTGATGGCAAATTCACCTTTTTTCATTTATGAGATTAGTAATTTGGTTTTCTTCTTTTTTAAAAACTGAATTAGCCAAAGGTTTATCAATTTTGCTTTTTCATAAAAAACAATTCTTGGTTTTATTTATTAGTTCAATAGTTTTCTTGCTTTTGCTTTTATTTATTTCTTCTTTAATTTTTAGAATTTCTAATTTGGTGTTTAATTGGGGGGGTTTAATTTGTTCTTTATCTAATTTTTTTAGTTGCATGCTTAGTTCATGGACTTCCTCTTTCTCTATTTTATTCGTGTAAGCATTTAAAGATATAATATATATAATAACTACCTTGGCTGTATCCCATAAATTTTGGTATGTTGTCTCATTATTTTCATTATATAGGATGAAATTATTAATTCTATCTATAATTTGTTGTTTGATCCATTCTTTAAATTGAAGTTATTTAGTTTACATTTAGTTTAAGTCTATCCTCCATGGCCCATCATCATACATTATTTTTATTGCATTATGATCTGAGAAGGAAGTATTCACTATTTCTGTCTTTCTACATTTGATTATAAGGTTTTTATGCCCTAGTACGTGGTCAATTTTTGTGTAAGTGCCATGTACTGCAGGAGAAAAATGTATATTCATTTCTATCCCTATTCAGTTTTCTCCAAAGGTCAATCATGTCTAGGGTTTCTAATGTTCTATTTACCTCCTTAACTTCCTTCTTTATTTTATGGTTAGATTTATCAAAATCTGAGAGAGGGAGGTTGAGGTGTCCCACCAGTAGAGTTTTGCTGCCTGTATCTTCTTGTAACTCATTCAGCATCTCTTCTAATAATTTGGATGCCATACCACTTGGTGCATGCATATTTAGTATTGAAATTGCTCCATTGTCTATGGTACCTTTTAGGAGGATATAGTTTCCTTCCTTATCTCTTTTAATGAGATCTATTTTTGCAGCTGCTTTGTCTAAGATAGGGATTGCTACCCCTACCTTTTCCATTTCAACAGATACTTTTTTACTTTTACCTTTACTCTATATGTATCTCTCTGCTTTAAATGAGTTTCTTATAAGCAGCATATTGTAGGATTCTGGTTTTTAATCCACTTTGTTATTCCTTATATTTTATAGGAGAGTTTATCACATTAATATTCAAAATTATAATTATGAACTCTTTATTGCCCTCCATGTTTTCCTCCTCCTTTTTGTTTTTCCCCCCTTTTTTCATCTTTTCCATATTCCTCAGTATTTTACTTCTGAATACCACTTCCTTCAGTGTGTTTGGCTCCTTATATCCAACCCCCTCCCCTTTCTTTTCCCTTTCCCTTTGCCCCTTCTTTCTTCACTTCCTTCTGTTAGTTCTCTTTTCCTCCCCCTCCCCCTTTTCCCTTTTAATACTTGAAAGGTGAGATAAGTTTCTTAACAACTTCAAGTGTGTATGTTAATCCTTCTTTGAGCTAAATCTGATGAGAGTAAAATGGCAGTTCTTACCTCCTTCCTTCTTCCACTCTAATGCAATAGGTCCTTTGCACTTCTTCTTGTAATATGATTAATCCTATTCAGTCTCCTCCATCCTCCCATCTCTTTACGGACCGCCCTTTTTAAGAAGATATTGTTTCTAAATCATTCTAGCAGAGTCACAGACAAGTCATGAGTGTCCATTACTTTTGGCTAAGTATATTCTCTCTAATGGAGTTACAATTCTCAAGAGTTATGAGAATCTTCCATGTGGGAATATAGTCAGTTTCATTTTATTGAATGAAATATTTTTCCCTTTCATGTATTTTTTGTATCTCCTGTTTGAAGTCCAAATTTTCTATTTAATTCTGGTCTTTTCATCAGGAAAACTATTTTGTTAAGTGTCCATCTTTTCCCCTGGAAGAGAACTCTCAGTTTTGCCAAATAGGGAATTTTTGGTTGCATTCCAAACTCCCTTGATCTTCAGAATATTGTATTCCAGGCCCTTTGATCCCTTAGTGTTGATGCAACCAGGTCTGTGTAATCCTTACTGTAGCACCTCCCTGGTATCTAAATTGTTTCTTTCTGGTTACTTGCAGGATTTTCTCTTTTATCTTATAGTTCTGGGATTTGGTTACAATATTCCTTGATGTTTTCACTTTGAGAACCCTTTCAGGGAGGGATAGATGTATTCTTTCTTTTTTTTCCTCTCTTTTTTTGCAAGGCCCAAGGTCTCATATCTAGGCAATTATTAAGTAACTGAGACTGGATTTGAACTCAGGTCCTCCTGACTCCAAGGTTGGTGCTCTCTCCACTGCGCCACCTAGCCACCCCTGCACCACCTAGCTGTCCCTGTGCCACCTAGCCACTCCAGCTCTCTGTCTTTAATTCTGAGAGAAAGCCAGGAGACCTTAGGACAGTGCCTGGCTTCTCTCTGCCATCTTGACCAGAAGTAGAAAGAAACTTTTCCATTATTTTTTCTTTTATTTTATGTTTGCTCTCTCTCTCTCTCTCTCTCTCTCTGTGTGTGTGTGTGTGTGTGTGTGTGTTAGAATTAAGATATTGGCCTTAAATATGGATTTAACAAAAGCCATTCATTTTTTCATTCAAACATCGATTTATAGCTCCTGAATGCATCTCCACATCTTGAGGATTTTGTTCAGTCTTTTATCAAATCCTTTTTTTTGGATTATAGCACTAATTTTCTATTGGTATTTCCCATTCTGTTCTCTCAATTCACCTATGTAAGCCTGGCTTTTAAAGACAAAGTGATCATCAAATATTTTCTTATGCAGTAGCTTATCTTGCATTAGCTGTCCATTATAATGCCTTCTCTGACTTTCCTCCTTATTTATTCCTAAGATTCCTCATGGTACAGGATTTAGATCACTATTTTAAAATTTTCATAAAGGTCTTTCAGTTTCACAATGACTTTCTTAACTTATGATGCATACCCCTGGAAAAAAGCATCAAGGTCTTCACTGACTGAAGCAGTGCAGACCATAATTGCTTTCATTCTTATTATGGGCTCTGTAATTCCACAGCTGGGTTTCAGGCCTCAGTCCAGTCATCTTCTAAACATAATCTCTGTCCCTTGTGCCAGAGCCTGTGCCCTTGTAGTGATTACAATGACAAATGCTGAATAGTCTTGTACTGGTTTTATTACAAAGGCATGATAAGCACCAATGTTCTCCCTCATCTTCCTTCCATCCTGGCTTCCCTGACTTCCTTCAAAAGCCTGCAGAAATCCCACCTTTGACCAGAAGCTGATCAAATTCTTTTTTCATTCTAATAGCTTCCTTGGGAAAAATTTTCCAGGATCCTTGATCATTAAATATCTGATTCTGTTCTCTTAAGTGACCCTAGTCTATATTATCATGTTATTTTTGCACAAATGCTGACCACAATTCTCTTTTCCTCTGAATTTGTTCAATGTTAAAAATTAACTTACAGTTTTGCACACAAAGTATATTGTCCATCATTTTTTGTTCTGGTAAACCCCTGTAGGTTCTTCATATATTGGCACAGCTCCATCTAGATTAAGATCTTTGCCTGATATTAATTGCAATGTTTTTTTCCATTACACCAGTGCCAAATATTGTTATACTAACCTATATGAGATTATATTGTTATATATTCCTTTTCTAAAGAAAATCTGGCTGTTAAATGTTTTCTGTAGAATTTCCGAAGCACTAACCAAAGAATTTCTGCTAGAATAACTCTTATAAAAGCCCTCTATCCCTGGGATTTAGGACCTCAGTTGCAGTCCTTTTGCTGCACCTGTGAACTTCTCATTAGCCACCCTGCTCTATGGCTGATATGGGGTGTACCTGCCTAATTGAGTTCCCTATGCTGGGGTCATAAGACTTCTAATTTACATTCTGCCCTGGGCTGAATTGCCTCACAGTCAGTCTGCTGGTTAGCTGAGCCCAGATAAAGGAGCCTTGGTTGCACATCAGTGCTGTAACCAAGATGCTCCTGCATGTTTCCCACTCCCACATGTGTTGGGCTGCAACCCATCTATTCAAGTGAGACTGGACTTTCCAGAAATCTATACAATTATAGTAAGCTGGAAAATATCTTTACTCTGACATTTTGTGAGTTCTGTTACTGCAGAATCCATAGAGAGGCTTGATTTAACATAGTTTCTGAGGAAAACTGAGAAGAGCTCAAGCAACTTCCTGACTTCTCTGCTGTCTGATCTCTATCACCCTGTTCGGTTCATCTCACTTCTACATCAGAACCAAGATCTTCTACTTTTGAAACATCCTTAACTGCAGATGATGAGAGTCCAGTCATGGTCCAGGAAGGGAAATTCCTTGCTAGAACTAAAACAGAGACCATGAAAACTTCTTGCCAATGTATCATTCAATTTTTCCTCTTTTTGACTTGGTAAGTCAAAATATTTTTTCATCTGAACATCTTTGTCTCAAACATTATATTCTGGGATATAATGGAAGCAGCTTGTGGATAAGAATATATTTTTTTTTCAGTTTTCTGTTTTTAGGTGTGTGTCTGTGTGTGTGAGTTTTAAAAAAGTGGTATCTAATAAGGGCTTAATAGGAGTCATTCATTTTTTCATTCAATCATCAATTTATAGCTCCTATATCTATGACCTGAACTTGATCTCTACTTACACAATCTGTGTTCAGAGTTTTAACTTATCTTTTTTTTGGATTATTGCACTATTTTTCTATTGGTCATTTCAATTCTTTTCTCTAGTGTCACCTATGTAATCTTTGCTTCCAGAGACCCACTGAGTCATCAAATCACTCTCCTATGCTGCAGTCCCTCATGCATTAGCACTCAGTTTTAATTCCCTCTCTGACTTTTCATCTTATTTCTTCCAACCATTCCACACAGCACTTGATTTTGAGTGATATTTTAATTTAAATAACTGTCTTCAGGCTTCACAATGGCTTTCCTAAGTTTTGGTTGATAGCACTGGACAGAAAGGTCCAGGTCTTCACTGACTGAAGCAGTATATCTATCTCTCTATCTCTCTATCTCTCTATCTCTCTATCTCTCTATCTATCTATCTATCTATCTAATCTTGCTTTCATTCTTATTATGGTCAGTGTAGTTCCATAACTGGGATCCAGACCTCAATCCAGTAAGTTCAGGAAATATTTTCTAAACATAATCTCCATTCCATGTGCCAGAGATCCTTGCAGTGACTACAATGACAAAAGCTGGTTTTGTTACAATGTTTTTTCCTATTTCACCATTGCCAAATATTCCTAACTTATGGTTGATAGCACTGGATAAAAAGGTCCAGGTCTTCACTGACTGAAGCAGTATTTATCCAGTTTGCTTTCATTCTTATTATGGCCAGTGTAGTTCCATAACTGGGATCCAGATCTCAATCCAGTTACACTGGCATGAAAAACACCAAGGTTCTCCATCTACTTCCTTGTATCCTGGCTTCTCTGACTTCCTTCCAATGCCTGTAGAAACCCCACCATTGACCAGAAGCTGATCAAACTCTTCCTTAATTCCAATGCCTTCCCATGGAAATAATTTCTTGTATTCCTGATCATTAAATATCTCATTCTATTCTCTGTTTGATCCCATTTTGTGTTATATCATTTTGCACAAGTGCTCACACCAAAAGTCTCTTTTCCTGAGACAACTTTCCCTTTGAATTTGTTCCATGTTAAAAATTAACTTACAGTCTGGCACACAAAGTTTATTATCCATCAATTTCTGTTCTGGTAAGCCCTTTAGGTTCTTCATGTGTTGGCACAACTCCCTCCAGACTAAAATCTTAGTTCAATGATATTAGATGAACTTTTTTTCTATTTCCCCACTACCAAATATTGATATACAATCCTATGAGTTTATATCATTATATATTCTTTCTAAAGATAACATGGTTGTTAAATAGTTAAAGGAAAGGGAGGTCCTGAGGAATATTTACCTAAAGCACTGAAAACAATATATTTTCTTGAGTCTCCAAAGCACTACTCAAAGAATTTCTACTGGAATAATTCTTGTAAAAAACCATTTCACTGGGATTTGGGGGTCTCAGTTGCTTCCTTTTTTTGTACCTGAGAACTTCCCATTGGCCACCCTGCTCTATGGCTAAGGTGGGGTGTCCCTGCCTAATTGAATCTACTGGGCCATGCTTATAATACTTCCAATTTACCTTCCTTCTACCCTGAGCTTAGTCACCTCACAGCCAATCTGAAGGCCAGCTGAGCCCAGACCAAGGGTCTTTGGTGGGACATTTATTCTGTGATGAAGAGTCTCCTGCATGTTTATTCACTCTCACCTGTGTTTGGATGTACCCTGTGTACTCAAATGATACCAGATTTCCAGAAATCTATCAATGTTATAGTAAACTGGAAAATATCTTTAAGATTTTGTAGGTTTTGTTCTTGCAGAATTTATCAAGAGGCTTGATTTAACATAATTTCTCAGGAAAACAGAGAAGCACTTCAAGAAACTTCCTGGTAGCTCTACCTGCTTATTTGGGTTATCTCACCAATGGACAAATACCAAGAGCTTCTGCTTTTGAAGCATTCTCCCTGGTAGATGATGAGAAACCAGTCATGGGAAAGGATTGGAAATTACTTGCCAGAGAAAAACCTGGGACCATGACATCTTCCTGCCAATGCCAAGTACTGTCCTGCTCCCTGATATCTGTCTTTGAGGAAATGAAAATTAAGTCCTCCCTTCCTTTCAAAGGGAGGTCAATGGATTATTCCATCTTTTCTCTTTTTAATTTTGTCAATCATAATATATTTTCCCTGAGCATCTTTGCCTTGAACATTGCTTCTTCCAGAATTAAATGCAAGTAGTTTAAGGATAAGAATGATCACTGATTTTTTAAAATTTTATGTCTGAGTGGTTTTGATTAAGTGAGTGTGTCTTTGTGTCTGTGTGCCTGTGTATCTGTGTGACTGAGCCTTAGTGTACTGGTATTTCTTAAGGTTTTTTTCATTGAATAATGGATTTATGACTCCTGAATCTCTCTCCTCATCTTGAACTCTACTACACAATCTGTGTCCAGCATTTTATCATATCTTTTTTTTTGAATTATAGCACTTCTTTTCTATTGATATTTCCAGTTCTCTTTATCTCTCTCACCTATGCAATCCTGGCTTCTAAATATCTACTGGGCCATCAAATCATTTTCCTAGGCAGTAGCCCTTCTTGCATTAGCAGTCAGGTATAATGCCTTCTCTGACTTTCTGTCTCATGTCTTCCTAACATTCCTCATGAGACAGGTTTTAGACTGCTATTTTATAATTTTCATAAATGTTTCTCAGTTTCACAATGACTTTCCCAAGTTATGTTTCATAACATTGGAAAAACGGATGCAGGGCTTCACTAACTAAAGCAGTGTTGACCTCAATTATTTTCATTCTTATTATGGGCACTGTATTTCCATAGCTGGGATCCAGATCTGAATGCAGTCTGTCCCATGTGCCAGAGCCTGTGCCCATACAGAGACTACAACGATGAAAGTTAAATAATCTACTACTGGTTTTCTTACACTGGCATGATAAGGACCAAGGTTCTCCATCTTTTTCCTTACATCCTGGCTTCTCTGACTTCCTAGAAATGCCTGCAGAAATCCCACCATTGACCATAAGCTGATCAAACTATTCTTTAATTCCAATACTTTCCCTTGGAAATAATGTCTAGTATTCCTGATCATGAAATATCTGAGTCTGTTTTCTATTTGACTCTATTCTGTATTATTGTATTATTTTGCATAACTGCTAAATCCACGATTGTTTTTTCCTGAGAATTTATTCAATGTTAAAAATTAACTTGCAGTCTGGCACACAAAGTATATTGTCCATAATTTTTTGTTCTGGTAAACCCTTGTAGGTTCTTCATGTAGTCACACAACTTCTGCCCGATTAAGATCCTTTGCCTGATTTTGTTGCAATGCTTTTTTTCTATTTCACCATTGACAAATATTGATGTACAATCCTATAAGAGTTTATATTGTCATATATTCCATTTCTAAAGATAATCTGGGTGTTGAATGTTTTCTCTAGAGTCTCCAAAGCACTAATCAAAGAATTTCTACTGGAATAACTCTTGTAAAAACCCTGTTTCACTGGGATTTGGGGCCTCAGTTACAATCCTTTTGCTGTACATTTGAACTTCCCTTTAGCCACCCTGCTCTGTGGCTGAGGGTGTCCCTGAAAGATTGAGACCCCTGTTCTGGGCTATTGTTATATGACATCCAATTCACATTCTGCCCTGGACTGAGTCACCTCACAGCCAATCTTCTGGCCAACTGAGCCTGGACTAAAGGGCCTTGGAGGGACATCAGTTCTGTAACCAAGAGGTTCCTTCATGTTTGTCCACTCTCACCTGTGTTGGACTGCATTCAGTCTATTCAAGTGAAATCTATCGATGTTATAGTCAGCTGGAAAATATCTGTACTTTGACTTTTTGTGGGTTCCATTTCTTCAGGATTCATTGAGAGGCTTGATTTAACATAGTTTCTGAGGAAAACTGAGAAGAGCTAAGTCAACTTACTGGCTTCTCTGCCATCTTGTCTCTACTGCCCTCTTGGTTCATCTTACCTCTGCACCAGTACAAGAGCTTCTGGTTTCGAAACATCCGTCACTGCAGATGTTGAGACAGAATGGGAAATTCCTTGCTAGAACTAAAATAGGAACCATGAACCCTTCTTGGAAATGTATTATTCCATTTTTCTTCATTTTGACTTGGTTAGTCAAAACATTTTTTATCTTAACATCTTTGTCTCAAACAAAGCATATTCTGGGATATAATGGATGCAGCTTGTGGATAGGAATGCTTATTGGGATTTTTTTCATTTTTCTGCTTGTGTGTGTGAGTGTGTGTGTGTGTGTTTCTGTGATTCTTAAGAAACTTTTATCTAATGATGGATTAGTAGAAGTCATTCATTTTTTTCATTCAATCATGACTTTATGACTCCTAAATCTATGACCTGATCTCTATCTCTACAAAATCCATGTTCGGAGTTTTATCATATCTTTTTCTTGATCATAGCACTATTTTTCTACTGGTCATTTCAATTCTATTTTCTAGTCTCACCTATGTAATCTTGGCTCCCAGAGACCCACCGAGTCATTTAATCATTCTCCTATACAGCATTCCCACATTCATTAATAGTCAGTTTTATTTCCTTCTTTGACTTTTCATCTCATTTCTTCTATCACTCCTCACAACATTTGATTTAGCATGAAATTTTACTTTACATAACTGTCTTTAAACTTCACAATTGCTATCCTAAATTATGGTTCAGAGCACTGGAGAAAATAGGTCCTGGTCTTCACTGACTGAAGCAGTGTATATCTACATTGATTTCATTCTTATTATGGGCGCTATTTTTCCAAAGGTGAGATGAAGACCTCAATCCAGTCAGTTTAGGAAATATTTTCAAAATAATCTCTGTCCCATGTTCCAGAGTCTTTCCCCCTGTGGTGATATCTGATTCAGTTCTCTAATTAACCCTATCTTATGTTATCATATCATTTTGCACAAATGCTCACTCCAGAATTCCCTTTTCCTGAATCAACTTTTCCCTTGAATTTGTTTAATGTTAAACATTAACTTACAGTCTGACACACAAAGTTTATTATCCATAATTTTTTGTTCTGTGGTAAAACCATGTAGGTTCCTCATGTATTGGCACAGCTCCTTCCAGACTAAGAGCCTTTACATTGTATTAGATGAAATGTTTTTTCTTCTATTTCATTGCTGCCAAATATTGATATACAATACTATTTGAGTTTATATTGTTATTTATTCCTTTCCTAAAGATAATCTCTCTGATAAACAGTTAAATGGAAGCAAGGTCCTGAGAAACATTTTCCTAAAGCACTCAACACAAGATATTTTCTCGAGTCTCCAGAGCACTAACTAAAGAATTTCTACTGGAATAACTCCTGTAAAAGCCCTGTTTCACTGGGATTTGGGGCCTCAGTTGCATTCTTTTTTGCTGCACCTGAGAACTTGCCATTGGCCACCCTGCTCTATGGCTGAGGTGGGTACGCCCTGCTTGAGTGAGTTCCCTTGCTGGGTTATAAGACTTCCAATTTACATTCTGCTCTGGGTTTAATCACCTCACAGTCAGTCTGCTGGCCAGCTGAGCTTGGATCAAGGGGCCTTGGTGTGATATCACTCCTATGACTAAGACTCTCCTACATATTTGTCCATTTTTGCCTGTGTCGGGCTGCACCCAGTCTATTCAAGTGAAACAGGAATTTCTAGAAATCCATTAAGTTATAGTAAGCTGGAAAATATCCTTACTCTGACTGTTTGTGGGTCCTGTTCCTGTAGAATTAATTGAGAGTCTTTATTTAACATAGTTTCTGAGGAAAAGTGAGAAGAGCTCAGTCAATTTCCTGGCTTCTCTGCCATATGGTCTCTACCACCCTGTTCAGGTCATCTCACCTCTGGATGACTACCAAGTGCTTCTGCTTTTGAAACATCCTATAAGGTAGATGATGAGAAACCAGTCATGGGACATGATGGAAAATTCCATGCCAGAGCAAAACTTGCCAATGCCAAAGTACTGTCTTCCTCCCTCATATCTGTCTTTGAAGAAATGAAAATTAAAAACTCCCTTCCTTTCAAAGGAAGATCAATGGTTTATTCCATCTTTCCTCTTTTTAATTTTGCCAATCATACCATATTTTCCCCTGAGCATCTTTGCCTTGAATGTCACTTCTTTCAGAATTAAATGCTAGTAATCTGAGAATAAGAATGATTAATGTCTTTTTCTTTAATTTTATGTTTCTGTGTTTGTGATTGAGAGATTGTGTGAGAATTTGTGTCTTTTGTGTGTGTGTGTGTGTGTGTGTGTGTGTGTGTGTTTGAGCATTGTGGTATTGCTATTTAGTAAGAATTTTTCCCATTCAATAATTGATTTATAACTCCTGAATCCATCTCATCATGTAGTCTACCACACAATCTGTGTTCAGGGTTTTATCATATTTTCTTTTGAATTATAGTATTGCTTTTCTATTGATATTTCTAATTCTATTTTCTTGTTTCACCTATGTAACTCTGACTTCTAGACACCCACTGAGTGAACAAACTATTCTCCTATGCAATAGCCTTTCTTGTGTTAGCACTCAGCTATAATGCCTTCTCTGATTTTTCCATCTCATATCCTCCTACCATTCTGCAAGGGACAGGATTTGGATTGCTGCTTTAAAATTTTCTTAAATGTACTTCAGTTTCACAAAGAGTTTCCTAAATTATATTTCATGGCACTGGAAAAAAGGGTCCATGTCTTTACTGACTGAAACAGTGTAGACCTCAATTGCTTTCATTCTTATTATAGGCACTGTATTTCCATAAGTGGGATCCAAGCCTCAATCCAGTCAATTCAGGAAACATTTTCTAATCATAATCTCTATCCCATGTGCCAGAGCCTGTGTCCTTATAGTGACTAAAAAGATAAAAGATGAATAGTCTCACAAAGGTTTTATTAAATGGGCATGATAAGCACCAAGGGTCTCCCTGTCTTCTTCCTCTTGGTCTCTCTGCCTTCCTTCAACTGCCTGCAGAAATCCCACCTTTGACCAGAAGCTGATCAAACCCTTCTTTAATTCCAATACCTTCCCTTGGAAATAATTTATAGTGTTCCCTATCATTAAATATCTGATTCTGTTCTCTATTTGACCCTATTCTGTGTTACCATATCATTTGCACAACTGCTATCTCTACAAGTCTTATTTCCTGAGAATTTGCTAAATACTAAAAATTAACTTGTAGTCTGTCATGCAAAGTATATTGTCCATAATTTTTTGTTCTGGTAAACCCTTTTAGGTTCTTCATGTATTCACACAACTTCCACCAGATTAAGATCCTTTGCCTGATTTTGTTGCAATTTTTTTTTCTATTTCACTATTGCCACATATTGATGTACAATCCTATAAGAGTTTATATTGTTATATATTCCATTTCTAAAGATAATCTGAACATTGAATGTTTTTTGTAGTGTACAAAGCACTAATTAAAGAATTTCTACTGGAATAACTCTTGTAAAAGCCTTGCTTCACTGGGATTTGAGGCCTCAGTTGTAGTCCTTTTGCTGTACTTGAGAACTTCCCTTTAGCCATTCTGCTCTGTGGCTGGGGTGGGGTGTCCCTGCCTGATTGATACTCCTGTGCTGGGCCACTGTTATAAGACTTTCATTTCATATTCTTCCCTGTACTGAGCCAGTCTTTGGGCCAGCTGAGCCTGGACCAAGGGGCCTTGGAGGGACATCAGTGCTGAAACCAAGAGGTTCTTGCATGTTTCTGCACTGTCACCTGTGTTGGACTGCATTCAGTCTATTCAAATGAGAGCTGACTTCCCAGAAATCTTTCGATGTTGTAGTCAGCTGGAAAATATCTGTACTCTGACTTTTTGTGGGTGCTGTTCCTGCAGAATTCATTGAGAGGCTTCATTTGACATAGTTTCTGAGGAAAGCTAAGAAGAGCTAAGTCAGCTTCCTGGCTTCTCTGCCATCTTGTCTCCACCGCCTTGTTTGATTCATCTCACCTCTGTACCAGTTTAAGAGCTTCTGGTTTTGAAACATCCTTCACTGCAGCTGTTGGGACAGAATGGGAAATTCCTTGCTAGAACTAAAATAGGGACCATGAACCCTTCTTGCCAATGTATTATTCCATTTTTCCTCTTTTTGACTTGGTTAGTCAAAACATTTTTTTCTCTCAGCATCTTTGTCTCAAACAGATCATGTTCCAGGATATGATGGAAGTAGCTTGTGGATAGGAATATTTATTGTTTTTTTAAATTTTCTGTTTGTGTGTGTATGTGTGTCTCTGTGTGAGTCTGTGTGGATGATTCTTAAGAAACTGTTATCTAAAAATGACTAAATACAAGTCATTCATTTTTTTCATTCAATCAATTTATAGCTCCTAAATCTATGACTTGTTCTTGATAACTACTTACATAATTTGTGTTCAGAGTTTTATCATATCTTTTTTTGGATTATAGCACTATTTTTCTTTTGATCTTTCCAAATCTATTCTCTAGTCTTACCTATATAATCTTGACTTCCAGAGACCCACTGAGCCATCAAACCATTCTCCTATGCAGTAGTCCCTCATGTATCAAGTCAGTTTTATTCCTTCTCTGACTTTTCATCTCATTTCTTCCTATCATTCCTCACGGCTCTTGAGTTTGAGTGAAATTTTACTTTATATAACTGTCTTTAAGCTTCACAATGGCGTTCCTAAGTTATGGTTCAGAGCACTGGACAAAAGGGTTCAGGTGTTCACTGACTAAATCATTATGTATCTATATTTCTTTTGTTCTTATTATGGCCACTGTTTTTCCATAGGTGAGATGCAGATCTCAATCCAGTCAATTCAGGAAACATTTTCTAAACATAATCCCTGTTCCATGTGCCAGAATCTGTGCCCTTGAATTGATTACAATGACAAAAGCTGAATAGTTTCTTACTGGCTTTATTGTATCAGCATGATAAGTACCAAGATTCTTGCTCTTAATCCTTGCATCCTGCCTTCTTTTGACTTCCTTCTAATGACTGTAGAAATCCTACCTTTGAGCAGAAACTGATCAAACACTTCTTTAACTGCATTACCTTCTGTAGGAAATAATTTCTTATATTTCCGATCATTAGATATCTGATTCTGTTCTCTAAGTGACCCTATTTTGTGTTATCCTGTCTTTTTGAACAACTACTCACCCCTGAATTCTTTTTTCCTGAGTCACCTTTTTCTTCCATATTTGTTCAGTTCTATAAATTAACTTACAGTCATGCCCACAAAGTATAACATTCATCATTTTTTGTCCTGGTAAATCCTTTTAGGCTATACATGGATTAGCACATCGCACTCCCGACACAGCTGCAATGTTTATTTCTATTTCACCACCGCCAAATATTGATACACAATCCTACATGAGTATATATTGCTACATATTTCCTTTCTAAAGATAATCTGGTTAAATAGCTAAATGGAACTGGAGTTAAATGGAGCTCCTGGGAAACATTTACCTAAAGCACTCAAAACAAGATGTTTTCTCTAGAGTCTCCAAAGCACTAACCAACAAATTCCTGCTGGAATAACTCTTATAAAAGACCCGTTTCACTGGAATTTGAGGCCTCAATTGCAGTCCTTTTTTTTTCCACCTGAGAACTTCCCAATGGCCACCCTGCTCTATGGCTGAGGTAGAGTATCCCTGCCTAATTGAGTCCCCTGTGCTGGGTTTATAACATTTCCAATTTACATTCTTCCCTGGGCTTAGTTATCTCACAGCCAGTCTGTTGGCCAGCTGAGCCCTGGACTGAGGGGTCTTGGTTGGACATCAGTCTTGTAACCAAGAGACTCCTTCATGTTTGCCCACTCTCACCTGTTCTGGGCTGCACCCAGTCTATTCAGACTAATGAAAATTTCTGAGGACAGCTGAGAAGAGCTCAGTCAACTTCCTGGCTTCTCTGCCATCTTGTCTCCACCGCCCTGTTTGGTTCATCTCACCCCTGCACCAGAACAAGAGCTTCTGGTTTTGAAACATCCTTCACTTGCAGAAATCCATCCAAGTTATAGTAAGTGGGAAAATATCTTTGCTCTGAGTTTTTGTGGGTTCTGTTCCTGTAGAATTCATTGAGAGACTTGATTTAATATAGTTTATGAGGAAACGTGAGAAATGCTCAAGCATCTTCCTGGTATCTCTGCCATCTTGTCTCCACTTTACTGTTTGGTTCATCTCACCTGTGGACAAGTACCAAGAACTTCTGTTTTTGAAACATACTTCAATGCAGATGATGAGAGTCCAGTCATGGAACAGGATGGGAAATTCCTTGTTTGATCTAAAATAGTGAACATGAACCTGTTTAGCCAATGTATTATTCTATTTTTCCTCTTTTTGACTATGTAAGTCAAAATAATTTTTCCCCTGAGCATTTTTTCTTGAACATATCATACTCCAGGATTTAGTGGCAGCAGCTTGTGGATAGGAAAGCTTATTGGGTTTTTTTCAAATTTCTGTTTCTCTCTCTCTTTCTCTCTGTGTGTGTGTGTGTATGCATGTGTGTGTGTGTGCGTGTGTGTGTGTGTGTGTGTGTGTGTGTGTGTGTGTGTGAGAGAGAGAGAGAGAGAGAGAGAGAGAGAGAGAGTCTTAAGAAACTGTTATTTCATAAAGGCTTAATACAAGTCATTTTTTCATTCAGTCATCAATTTATAGTTCCTGAATCTATGTCATCATCTTTATTCTGACACAATCCATGTTCAGAGTTTAATTGTATCATTTTTGATTCTAACACTACTTTTCTTTTGGTATTTCTAATTCTATTCTATAGTCTCACCTATGTAATCACGGCTTCTTGAAACCCCCTGAATCATCAAACTATTCTCCTGTGCCATAACCCCTCTTTCATTAGCAATCAGTTGTAATTATTTCTCAGACTTTCTGCCTCATTTCTTTCTACCATTCATCATAGAACATCATTTAGAGGGCTATTTTACTTTACAAAAATGTGTTTCAGCTTCACATTGTCTTTCCTAAGGTATGGTTCACAGAACTGGATGATAGAGTCCAGGTCTTGACTGACTGAAGCAGTGTAGACCTAGATTGCTTTAATTCTTTTTATGGGCACCGTATTTCAAGAACTGGCATCCAGGACTCAATCCAGTCAGTTCAGCATTCACTGTATCATGTGCCAGAGCCTGTGACCTTGCAGGGAATACAACAACAACAGCTTAATAGTCTCATATAGGTTCTATTACTCTGGTTCTCCCTCTTCATCCTTGCCTCCTGGCTTCCCTGTCTTCCTTCAAATGCCTGTAGAAATCCCACCTTTGACCAGAAGCTTCTTTAAAATTTCTTCTTTAATTCCATTACTTTTCCTGGGAAGGAATTTCTAGTGTTTCTTACCATTATATAACTATTTATGTTCTCTAAGTAACCCTATTCTGTCTTATCAGATCATTTTGAACAACTGCTCACTCCACAATTTTCTCTTCCTGAGTCACCTTTTCCTCTGAATTTGTTCAAACTTAAAAATTATCTTACAGTCATACACATGAATTATATCATCCATCCTTTCTTGATCTTGTAAACTGTTGAGGCTCTTCTTGAATTGGGCCAGCTCTTTCTAGACTAACATCATTTCCCCTAGAGTAGATGCAATGTTTTTTTCCCTATTACACCATTGCAAAATGCTGATATACAAACCTATATGAATATATATGTATATATATGTATGTATGTATGTATATTTGTTTTCGAAGATAATCTGGTTGTTAAATAGTTAATGGTAATTGAGGTCCTGTGAGACATTTACCAAAAGTACTCAAAGTGAGATCTTTTCTATAGAATCTCGAAAGCACTAACCAAAGTATTTCTATTGGGATACCTTTTCCAAGTGCTTCCCAACAGCCTCCCTGCATTTTGACTGAGGTGGGGTGTGCTTACCTAGTTGAGTCCCCTGGACTGGGGTTATTAGACTTCCAAATTACCTTCTGCTCTGGACCTAGAAACCCCACAACCAGTCTGCTGGTAGTGTTCCACACCTGATATCTATTTTGGAGGAAATAAACATTAAGTCATCCCTTCCTATCAAAGCCAAGTCACTGGTTTATTCCATTTTTCCTCTTTTTGACTTTGAAAATTAAAATATTCCCCCCTAATAATCTTTGCCTTCAACATCTCATCTTTCAGAATAAAATACAAGCAGCTTGAGGACAGAAGTGATTATCATCTTTTTCTTTTATTTTATATTTGTGTGTTTGTGATTTTGTGTGTGTTTGTGTATGTGTGTCTTAACAATTGGCATTTGATAAGAAGTTAATACAAGCCATTCATTTTCTCATACAGCAATTGATTTGTAGCTCTGGAGTCTATATCTTTATCTTCAATTCTACTACACAATCCGTGTTCAGGGTTTTATCATATCTTTTTTTTTTTTTGGTATTTTCTATCATTATTTCCAATTGAATTCTCTAGTCTCACCTATGTAATCCTGGCTTCTAGAGACCCACTTGAGTAGATACAACCACAGTCACTGAATTCACAAATGGGCAATGATATTTTTTCTTTCTTTCTTTTTTTATTTAAAGAAAGATTTTATTCATTTTGAGTTTTACAATCCCCCCCCCCCCATTCTTGCTTCCTTCCCCCACCACCTACAGAAGGCATTTTGTTAGGTTCCATGTTATACATTGGTTCCATGTTATACATTGATCTCAGTTGAATGTGATGAGAGAGAAATCATATCCTTAAGGAAGAAAAATAAAGTTTGAGATAGTAAAATTACATCATAATATAATGCTTCCCCCCCCCCCCCAATTTGACAGTAATAGTCTTTGGTCTTTGTTCAAAGTCCATAATTCTTTCTCTGGATACAGATGGTATTCTCCATTGCAGATAGCTCAAAATTGTCCCTGGTTGTTGCACTGAAGGGATGAGCAAGTCCATCAGGGTTGATCATCACCCTGATGTTGCTGTTAGGGTGTACAGTGTTTTTCTGGGTTTGCTTATCTCAATCAGCATCAATTCATGCAAATCGTTCCAGGCTTCCCTGAATTCCCATCCCTCCTGGTTTCTAATAGAACAATAGTGTTCCATGACATACATATACCACAGTTTGTTAAGCCATTCCCCAATTGAAGTACATTCACTTAATTTCCAATTTTTTGCTACCACAAGCAGGGCTGCTATAAATATTTTTGTACAAGTGATGTTTTTACACTTTCTTATCATCTCTTCAGGGTATAGACCCTGCAGTGGTATTGCTGGGTCAAAGGGCATGCACATTTTTGTTGCCCTTTGTGCATTATCCCAAATTGCCCTCCAGAAAGGTTGGATGAGTTCACAGCTCCACCAACAATGTATTAGTGGGGGGATGATATTTTTAAAGACATGTTGATCCTGAGTGTGCAACAGTGAGATAGTTAAAGAGTAGGAAGACTTCTAGATTTCGAAAAGAGAAGACCTGTATTCAAATCCTATCACTTTGCATGAATTGGATCATTGTATCATATCACTGGACAGTGGTATTTCAACTATGTTGTGAAGATAAGAGACCAGATGATCATTCCTATCCTTTCTTCCTCTAAATCTATAATCATTTTTCTCATACAAGCACAACTTTTAAATACATGAAACAGAGGTCAGCCACCATCAAGGTCAACCCATGAAGGAGGTGTATCTACTACAAATATTTGAGAAGTGATCAATCAGTCTTTTCCTTGAAGTATTCCAATTAATGAGCCTCACAACTTCAGGATTAATCCATTATACTCTCAGGGATTGTTCTAATACTAGAAAATTTTTTATGACAATTCCACTTTGATATGATTCCTTTTAATTTCCATGCAGGTTGCTTTGCTCTTCCCTCCTGGGAGAAACACAACCAATTTTATTTATTTCTGGTATCACCAGAATAACCTTTGCCTGATATGACCATATGGTTATTATTTTTTTTATTTTTATTTCTTTTTGCAAGGCAATGGGGTTAAGTGACTTGCCCAAGGCCACACAGCTAGGTAATTATCAAGTGTCTGAGACCAGATTTGAACCCAGGTACTTCTGACTCCAGGGCCGGTGCTTTATCCACTGCGCCACCTAGCCACTCCCCGGTTAGTATTTTTTAGTACAGCTTTATAACATGTATAACTTATATATATATAACAGATATATAGATTCATGTTATTTTTAAATGATAATCTGACTGTTAAATGCTTAAATAGAAGTGAGATTCGGAAGGCCATTTAGGCTCAATATACCCTTCAAGATAGCTTTCCAGAATTCCTTGAGACTCCTCTTCCTTGGTATGTGCATTCCTCTTGTGTTTCCATGATCTTTATAAGTTGTGGTCCTACTACCCTAGATCACCCAGTACACCATTTTGGCCTTGGCTTCAGTGCTTCCTACTTTATTAAGGTTTTTTCCTAACACTGGATCTCAGTGTTGAAAAGACAATTTGAGGTGTCGTTTTTATAGAAATGGAGTACAGTGGAATGGCTAACTACCTGTTGCTGGAAGCTTTCATTTCTTAATTCTAAAACAGGTTGCCATGTGGTCTTCCAAATAATGTTCTGACATGGTACCAGAAGTCCAACAAAAGTCTCAGATTCCTTTCAGATAGACATCCAACCTCTGTTTCTTATTGCTATGATCCAGATCCCCAAACCCAGAAGGAAAACCTTTTGCAAAAAACTATTGCAAAAACTGCAATATTTTATGTGAACTGCCCTCTGGGGTAAATGAAATTTCTTCTTCATATTGCTGATCTTCAAAGAGCAGTTAAATGCCATAACAAGATGTGGAGATCTTTTCTTACATTGAAGTCAGCACCTGTCTACTTTACCTCAAGGTGTCACGCACTATGACAAGTATAGGCTACATGTTACATAGAAAGTATTTTGCCTAGTATTATATCATTAGAGGAGGTTGAGGTGGAATGGGGGGAAAGGAATGGAGCAAGTGCTTCACCCTGGAGTGTGTGGTAGAGAAGGAATGCAAAACTGGATTTGTAGGATATGCAGTCTTGATCTGTGGAAAGCAGATTTCAAGGATTTCCATTGGTTCATTGTGCCGTGGTGGGGATTCTTTTCAGGCTAGGTTGCATGAGTTGATCACTGAAGTCAGTCTTCTAACTCTCTGAGGATTCTGGTGATTTGGGATGTCCCTCCCAAACCCTCTAAGTTCCCACCAAATGTTCTTTTCAGTTCAGGATGCTCCTTTTCTCAATAATATTTAATGTCATTTATTTTTAATAAACAACTTCAGAATATACTACTTTTTTTTTCAAAATTTAGATAATCAACTGTCTCTAGCTAGAAAAAATAATACCTTTATCACACTCAACTGTAATTTGAGGACTGGACAAGGATTCTGGAAACAATTACTCACAGGTAGGAAGTGGCTACAATGAGAATTACTAAAAAGGGTCATTCTGTACACAGGTGTGGTTTCAGCACTAAAGTTTTCAGAATTGTAAGTGGAATTTTGTCACTTTGGGAGATAAGTGGGATGGAAACTTCCAAGACTGATCCTTCTTCTTAGTAGGATTCCCAGTCCTAATAAGGGTCTCTTGCTGCTTCCACAACCATAGACTGACCACCTGGTTCCCAGTCACTTCTGGAGCTTCTGCTGAGTCTGAGGGTCTTCAGGGCTAGGCTTGGGACTGGGATTTCTCTTGGAGCCTGAAAGAGAGAGGAGGCAGTTGGTGGCATGGAGAGAACATTGTTCTGAGAATCAAAGATTCTGGAGTCAGAGCACTAATATCTGTAAATAATCTAATGAGTTGTGGGACTCTATGGATGTTTTTTTCTAGATGCCAACTTAAAGGACAAGTTTTCCAAACACTTTATTTTCTTAGTGCCCTAAAAGTTATTTGCATTTTCACTGATAGGTACTGTGTGGCAACAGTGTAAAAGGGCATGATTAGATGGAGCATGAAAACACCAGGGTTCAAATTTTAGTCCTATCATTTTTTACTCCCTTAATGACCTGTCTCATTTCTTCCTACTATCCCTCAAAAGACATAATTTAGACTGCTAAAAGTGGGTCTCGATTCTCTCAACCTAGATGAATAACCTTTGCCTGATATGACCATATGGTTATTATTTTTTTATTTTTATTTCTTTTTGCAAGGCAATGGGGTTAAGTGACTTGCCCAAGGCCACACAGCTAGGTAATTATCAAGTATCTGAGACCAGATTTGAACCCAGGTACTTCTGACTCCAGGGCCGGTGCTTTATCCATTGTGCCACCTAGCCACTCCCCGATTAGTATTTTTTAGTACAGCTTTATAACATGTATAACTTATACATATCCAGATATATACATTCATGTTATTTTTAAATGATAATCTGACTGTTAAATGCTTAAATAGAAGTGAGATTCGGAAGGCTATTTAGTCAAGAATTCTAAACAATATCTTTTTTCCCATAACCTGCAAAACACTAGCCAAAGAATTTTCCTTGAAGAATTGTAGGCAAAGGAATCTCAATAAGTGACCCTGAATCTTCACCTCCCTCTGAAATCTGTAATGCATCATTTATAATTCTTGGGTTTGCACATTGTTTGCATGTTTTATCCCCTATTAGACTCCTTGAGTGCAGGGTTTGTTTTTTTATCTTTCTTTGAATCCCAGAGGAGATCAGAGTGCTCAAAAGCTTGTCAGCATTTAAGAAATGTTGCTGATTGACTCGGGGCAAGTAATACCATACCTGAATTCATAGAATTATTGGGATTTCTTTTACCATTGAGTTCAGATCTGTCTTTCTCTAGCTTTCATTCATTTATACAGGTCTTGACCCCTGGAAATTTACTGAGTCCCAGAACCAATTTTCTCAAAGACAGCCCCTTCATAAGGTGAGAGGCAAATTCTAAAATCCTTCCTGTCTATTCCAGGGTCATCATCTCATTTTTTTCCAACCATTTCTCATAAGACATGATTTAGAGTTTTACTTTTCTTTACCTAAATGTCCTCCAACTTAGCAATGTCTTTCCTAAATTAGGGGGCTTAGAACAGAACCAATTATTACAGGTCTTATGTGACCAAAGCAGTGTAGCACTATGCTATGTTCTTCATTATTTGAGCACTGTATTTCCATTAATGGGGTCCAGAACTCAATCCAGTCAGTTTAGCAAATGTGCTAGAGACAGAGGCCCTTGTTGGGAATATAATGATAAAAATCCAAATAGTCTCTTTTCAGAGTGGTTTCAATTCACTGGCAGAATAAACATCAAGGCTCTCCCTCCTCATTGCTGCCTTGTGGCATCCTGGGCTTCCTTCAAATACCAGCAGAATCCTACCTTTGTGAGGAAGCCTACTGGAATCCTCCTTTTTCCTGATGCATTCTGTCTCCAATAAGTAAATTATTCTCTATTAATCAATAATTGTTTCCAATTGAAATTTGACCCTACTCAGGGTTACCATCCCATTTTCTTTTTTATTTAATTAATTGATTTATTTTGAATTTTACAATTTTCCCCCAATCTCACTTCCCTTCTCCCGACTCCTCACAGAAGGCTGTGTGCTAGTCTTTACATTGTTTCCATGGTATACATTGATCTAAGTTGAATGTGATGAGAAAGAAATCATATGATAAGAACATTTTTGTATGAGTGATACTTTTGCCTTTTTTCATGAACTCTTTAGTGTATAGACCCAATTGTGGTATTGTTGGATCAAAGAATATGCACATTTTTATTGCCCTTTGGGCATAATTCCAAATTGTTCTCCAGAAAGCTTGGATGAGTTCACAGTTCCAGAACAATGCATTAGTGACCTAGATTTCCCACAACCCTTCCAACACTGATCATTGTCCTTTCTCTTCATGTTGGCCTGTCTGAGATGTGTGAAGTGGTACTCAGAGATGCTTTAATTTGTATTTCTCTAATAAGTAGTGATTTAGAACACTTATTCATATGACCATGGATTGCTTTGATTTCCTCAACAGTAAATTGCCTTTGCATATCCCCTGATCATTTGTCAATTGGGGAATGGCTTGTGGTTTTTAAAAATTTGACTCAGTTCTCTGTATATTTTAGAAATGAGTTTGTTGTCAGATATACTAGTTGTCAAACTTGTTTCCCAATTTCCTACATTTCTTTTGATCTTGGTTACAGTGGTTTTATCTGCGCAAATGCTTCTTAATTTAATGTAATCAAAATTATCTAGTTTATGTATAATGAAGTTCTCCATCTCTTCCTTGGTCATAAACTGCTTCCCTTTCCATAGATCTGACAGGTAAACTATTCCTTGGTCTCATAGTTTGCTTATAATATTATTTTTAATGTCTACATCCTGTATCCAGGATATCTTGGTATAGGGTGTGAGGTACTGGTCTAATCCAAATTTCTGCCATACTAACTTCTAATTTTCCCAGCAGTTTTTATTGAAGAGAGTTTTATCCCCAAAACTGGACTCTGTCTTTATCAAACAGCAAATTACTATAATCATTTCCTGCTATTACACTTAGGCTATTCCACTGATCCATTTCAAGGCCAATACCAGACAATTTTGATGACTGATGCTTTATAATTTAATTTTAGATATGGTAAGGCTTCTTTTGCATTTTTTCCATTAAATAACTGCAAATACTTGACTTTTTATTTCTCCATATGAATTTACTTGAAATTTTTTTCCAACTCATTAAAATAATGTTTTGGAATTTTGATGAATAGAACATTAAATAAGTAGTTTAACTTAGGGAGAGTTGTCATTTTTTATTATATTAGCTCACCCTATCCATGAGCAGTTAATATTTCCCCAGTTATTTAAATCTGATTTTATTTGTGTGAGAAGGGTTTTGTCATTGTTTTCAGAAAGTTTCTGAGTCTGCCATGGCAGGTAGAATCCCAGCTATTTTATATTGTCTGAAGTTTCTTTGAATGGGATTTCTTTTTCTAGCTCTTTGTGCTGTATCTTGCTAGTCAAATATAGAATACATAGTCGTTGCTAGATAGATAGATAGGTAGATAGATAGATAGATATAGGTATAGATTTCTATATAGATATATAGTCATATATACTCCTTCTTGTGGGGAACTCTTCTTATAAGGGATAACTCTCATAAAAACTCTATTTCCCTGGGATTTGGGAACTCAGTTGTGATCCTTTTGTTGTGTGTGAGAACTTCCAAATGGCCACCCTACAGTATGGCTAAGGTGGGATACCTCTCCCTAATTCAATCCACTCAAATGATCCAGGGCCTTCTGTTTTTGAAACATCCTTCAATGTAGATGATGAGAGTCCAGTCATGGAACAGAAAGGGAAATTCCTTGCTAAAACTAAGATAGGGACCATTGGAAATCCTTGACATCTGATTTTCCAGATTAAGGCTGCATGTTACTTAAAGCCAGATTTCCTTTGCTTCTCTATCACATACTCAAGGTTGGGAACTTACTTCTTTCTCTGCTTAGCAATGCACCTCAGCAAGCACTAATGATATTCAAGGAAGAGAGTGGATGATCATTTCTCTAGTCTTTTTTTTGTGCAGACACCTCAATCATGAGTTGAACTTGATGGTAACTGAAGTCTGTTTCATCTGTTATAAAGGTGGGATTACATGAGCAAAAGGGTCATAAATTTAGATCAACAAAGCATGAGAGTAATGATATTCTGTCACCTTCACTATGCAAATGGAGTAATTGTGGTCCTACAGTGTGAAAGGGTTAGGATTTGAAAACAGGTGCTCCCTTTCCAAATCTAGCATTCTTCCTTTTATACTACAGTCTCACTGTTGTACCCTTACGACAAGATGAGGAACTTAACAGTTTTGTTCCCCATTTCTTAATTCAGTAGCTGTGGGTTCTTTCTATCCAAATGGACTCCCTAAGATGGACATCCCTAAAAGAATGAAGATTCTCTTTTTCTTTTGTACTCTCTCCTCTCTATCTACCCCATCTGACATCTCAGTACTCTCATGATCTCAACGTCCAAGGATAAGGTATGGCATCCCTTGGGTCCACTTTGGAAATGACTCAATATGACCCTAGCCAAGAATGCCCTTGATTTTCTCTCAAAGTGTTGCTTGGAAAAGGGCTTTTTATCAATTGAGATGATGACAAGCAGATAATGATCAAATCCTAGAAGGGAACTTTAAAGCCAAGGATATTATGGAATCAAATTTCCATTTTTCACTTGTCCTCCTATTGGCAGGGCCTGACCCTAATTCACTCAAACTCAGCTTGACCCTGTGAAATAATTTTCTCGGATACCATAATATTGCTTGTTGGGAAATGTTGTGTATCAGAGTATTGTGAATTATCTTCACCTGGTTTCTGTGAACACCAGAGACTTATTTTACTAAGTACCACCTTGGGTTGGGAGAGGGAGTGGATTAGAGACTGGAAAGGTATTTAGATAATGTTGTTTTGGTTAATAAACAGAACACTTGGAGATCTTGATGGAGTACTTATATCCTTAGTTATCCTTGTTTCATGCCCCTCCATTGTTCGCCTGGGGAAGATTGAGGATGTCCAGAACTGGGACTCAATAATTGCCCACATCTACCAAGGTTCAGTGACATGTGGGTGGTATCCTTATTTCTCTATATACTCAGAAGAATCAGGCTTGTGGAGCACAAAGTGGAAAGACTTCTACCTTGGTCATCATTCACTTTTTAGGCATTCATTTCCTGAATATCCCCCAGTGATTTTGGATGGAAAAGAGGGATTCCTTTTTGATTGATGGGGTGGGGAGATAGAGTACACAGACCAGAGGCTTCTTATTGTTTCCTAGATACTCATAAAATATTTCTGTGGGCTTTTAATTATCTACAGGTATTATGTCACATTGCTACACTACCTGCATTTGCCACAATATTGAAGGTTATTGTGGTAATGTATGTATCAATTCCATCATCTCTGTGTACATCCCTGGAAAGCATGCTAATTCATATTTGACCAGAAGCTGATCAAAGTCTTCTTTAGTTCCAATACCTTTCCTGTGAAATACTTTCTAATATTCCTGATCATCAAATATCTGATTCAGTTCTCTAAGTAACCCTATTTTTGTGTTATCATATCATTTTGCATAAGTGCTCACTCAATAATTCCCAATTCCTGAGTCAACTTTTCTGCTGAATTTGTTCAGTGTTAAACATTAACTTCGTGTCTGGCACACAAAGTTTATTTACCATCATTTTGTGTTGTTTCATGTACTGGCAAAGCTCCCTCCAGACTAAGAGCCTTTGCATTGTATTAGGTGAAATTTTTTTTCTATTTCACCACTGCCAAATATTGATATACAATCCTATATACATTTATATTGTTATTATTCCTTTCCTAAAGAGAATCTCATTGTTAAATAGTTAAATCGAACTGAGGTCCTGTGGAACATTTACCTAAATCATTCAATTCAAGGTGTTTTCTTGAGTCTCCAAAGCACTAACTAAAGAATTTCTAATGGAATAACTCTTGCAAAAGCCCTTTTCCCCCAGGAGTTGGGGCCTCAGTTGCAGTCCATTTGCTGTACTTGAGGACTTTGCTTTAGCCATCCTGGTTGAGATGGGGTGTCCCTATCTGATTGAGACTCCTATGCTGGGCCAGGGTTATAAGACTTCCAATTCACATTCTGCCCTGTGCCAAGTCACCTTATAGCCAGTCTGCTGTCCAGTTGAGCTTAAATCAAGGGGCTTTGGAGGTCCATCAGTCCTGTATCCAAGAGGTTCCTGCATGTTTGTCCACTCTAAACTGTGCTGTACTGTATTCAGTCTATTCAAGTGAGATTTGACTTTCCAGAAATCTATTGATGTTACAGTCTGCTGGAAAATATCTTTGCTCTGATTTTTTGTGGGTTCTGTTCCTGCAGGATTCATTGAGAGGCTTGGTTCAGTCAACTTCCTGGCTTCTCTGCCATCTTGATCCTACCACGCTGTATGGTTCATCTCAACTCTGCACCAGGATAGGACCTTCTGGTTTTGAAACATCCTTCACTGCACATGTTGGGACAGAATGGGAAATTCTTTGCTAGAACTAAAGTAGGGGCCATGAACCCTTCTTGCCAATGTATTATTCCATTTTTCCTCTTTGTGACTTTGTTAGTCAGAATATTTTTTCTCCAAGTATCTTGCCTCAAACAGGTCATATTCAAGGATATGAAGGAAGCACCTTGTGAATAGGAATTTTTTTTATTTTTCTGTTTGTTTCACTGTGTGTCTGTGTGTTTGTGTGTGGGGGGGGTGCAGTCTGTGAGTCTGTGGGTCTGTGTGTGCATGTGATTCTTAAGAAACTGTTATCTAATAAGGACTGAATAGAACTCATTCATCTTTTTTTTCATTCAAGCATCAATATATAGCTCCTAAATCTTGGACTTGATCTTGATCTCTTCTTCTGTAATCCCTGTTCAGAGTTTTATATTATTTTTGTGGATTATAGCACTATTTTTCTATTGGTCATTCCAATTCTATTCTCTGTTCACACCTTTGTGATCTTGACTTCCAGAAAACCACTGAGTCATGAAATCATTCTCCTATATGGAATTCCCACATGCATTAGCTGTCCTTGTTATTTCCTTCTCTGACTTTTCATCTCATTTCGTCTACCATTCCTCACAGAACTTGATTTTGAGAGAAATTTTACTTTACACAACTGTCTTCAAACTTCACAATGGCTTTCCTAAGTTATGGTTCAGAGTCCTGGACAAAATAGGTCCTTGTCTTCACTGAATGAAGCAGTGTATGTCTATATTGCTTTCATTCTTATTATGAGCACTGTTTCTCTAACGGTGGGATGCAGACCACAATCTAGTCAATTCAGGAAATATTTTCTGAACATAATGTCTGTCCCATGTTCCAGTGTCTTTGCTCTTGCAGTGACTTCAAAGAGAAAAGTTTATGGGTCTCCTACAGGTTTTATTGCACTGGCATGATAAACACCAAAGTTCTCTTTCTTCTACCTGGCATCCTGGCTTCTCTGACTTCCTTCCAATGTCTGTGGAATTCGTACCTTTCACCAGAAGCTGATCAAAATCTTTTTTATTTCCAATACCTTACTTGGGAAATGCTTTCTGGTCTTCCCAATCATCAAATATCTGATTCAGTTCTCTAATTAGCCCTATCTTGTGTCATTTTTTCACAATTGCTCCCTCCAGAATTCCCTTTTTCTGAGTCAACTTTTCCTCTGAATTTGTTCAGTGTTAAACACTAACTTAGAGTCTGGCACGCAAAGTTTATTAGCCCTCACTTGTTGATGTGCTAAACCCTTGTAGGTTCCATTCCAATCTTTCCCAGGGTCATCATCCCATTTTTCCTACCATTCTTCATAGGACTTGATTTAGAGTTTTAGCTTTCCTTACATAAATGTCTTTCAACTTGGCAATGTCTTTCTGAAAATATGAGGAATAGAATAGGATGAACTATTACAGGTCTTATATGAGCAAAGCAGTGTAGCAGTGTAGCAGTATGTTATTTTCTTCCTTGTTTGAACACTGCATTTGCAATATTGGGGTCCAGCTAGCTTAGCAAATATTTTCCTGCTATTTAGTGTCATGTCAAGGTGCTTTTGCGACTTCTGAATATTTGATGATTTTCTGTCACTTTTCCAGTCTTCAGTGGAGTGAAATGGGCTGTGTGCTTGGGCCCAGCCTTCTTACCACGATTCTTGGCAATGTTATAGAATGTCTTCAAGATACTGTGTAAAGAGTATCAAGGCCAGTTATGACACTGATGGACTGGTATATGACTTTTTCTTCCCAGATGACTGTGCACTTGATGCAGCCTCTGAGCTTGAGGTACAAGAGTATATACATCAGGGCTCTGCTACTTGGGGTATTTTGGGCCTGGCAAAGAAACCAGAGCATCCCCACCAGCCTGCCCTGCACCATCCCAATGTGGAACCATCAGCAACAGTAAATGAAGAAATTTTGAATGTGAATAAGTTCACTTCCCTTGGCAGTATGCTTTCCAGCGTGTAGACATAGATGAGGATATTGACACATGAATGACCAGGGTAACTCAATGATTGAGAGACTCTGAAGTAAAGTGTAGGTGTTTAGGGAATATGGAGGCTACCTAACTGAATGAATGACTTCAGAAGTCTTGTGCTGACCTCATTGTTGTATGCCTGTGAAATCTAGATGGTATACCGTTGGCATAGTAGGAACTTCATTGCTACTATTTGAATTATCTTGAAAGATTCAGAAAACTCAGCGGGCAGGATAAAGTACTGGACACCGAGTTCCTCTGTTAAACTAAACCGCAAAGTATTTAAACTCTACCGAAGACAATGAAACTCTGAAGAGTTGGCCATGGTATTCAAAAGCTAAATGTATGTTTAAGCTAAATACTCTTTTGCAGAGAAATCACACGTGGCAAGGGATCATGAGAAGTTTAGAGGAAAAGCTAAGAGGATGCTCTAAGTTTTGTATGTGAATTAGCATGCCTTCCAGGGAGGTACACATAGATGTTAGCATTGACCCATGCAATACCAGAGTAATCGTTTTTATTGTGGGGAATGTCGGTATTGGAGTAATGTGACATAATACCTGGAGGAAATTAAAAGGTAGGAGGAAATATTTTATTATTTTCCAGGAAGCAAGTAGGTGCCTCTGGTCTGTGTACTTTACCTCCCTGACCCCCCAACAAATTAAAAAGGAACCCCTCTTTTCCATCCCAGTTCACTGGGGATAGGAGTACGTGAGCTCAAATCTGGCCTCAAACACTTAATAATTACCTAACTGTGTGGCCTTCGGCAAGTCACTTAACTACATTGCCTTGCCAAAAGAAAGCAAAAAAAAAAAAAAAAGAAAAGAAAAGAAAAGAAAGGATGAATAAGGTGCAAGTGTTCTGTCTTTCTGCTCCACAAATCTGATTCTTCTCAGTGTATGGAGAAATCATTATATCACCAAGATGTCACTGATCCTTGGTAGATGTGAGCAATATTATGGAATCTGAGAAAATTATTTCCCAGGGTTGAGGTATGCTTGAGTGAATTAGAGTCAGGCCCTGCCAGTAGGAGGACAAGACACAAATGGAAATACCTTTGACTTCATATCATGATTGGCTTTAAAGGTCCCTAATAGGATTTGATCCTTAGCTGACTGGTATCAGCCCAAATGACAAAGCCCCTTTACAAGCAACACTTCCAGAGAAAATCAAGGGCATTCTAGGCTATGGTCATATTAAGTCATTTCCAAAGAGGTACCCCAGGGATACCATACATCATCCTTGGACAATGAGAGAATTAGGGCACTGAGATGTCAGATAAGGTGGGTAGAGAGGAGGGACTAGAAAAGAAAACGAGAATCTTCATTCTCTTAGTGAGTCCCTTTGGATAGAAAGAACCCACAGCTGCTGAATTCAGAAATGGGGAACGAAATTGTTAAGTGCCTCATTTTGGCCAAGTGTACAACAGGGAGACCATAGTATAGAAGGAAGAATACTAGAAAGGGAGCACCTGTTTTCAAATCCTAACCCTATCACATTATAGGACCATGATTACTCCATTGGTATAGTGAAAGTGACAGAATATCATTACTCTAATGCTTTCTTGCTCTAAATTTATGATCCTTTTTCTCATGTAATCCCACCTCTTTAACAGGTGAAACAGACCTCTGTCAACATCAAGGTCAACTCATGATTGAGGAGTCTGTGCAAAAAAAAAAAAGACTAGAGAAATGGTCATCCACTCTCTTCCTTGAATATCAGTAGTGCTTGCTGAGGTGCAATGGTAAGCAAAGAAAAAAGCAAGTTCCCCACCTTGGAGTATGTGGTAGAGAAGCAAAGGAAATCTGGCTTCAGCTAACATGTAGCCTTAAACTTGGAAAATCATACTTCAAGGATTTCCATTGGTTTGGTGTGCCACAGTGGGAATTCCATTCAGGTCAGGTTGGCTGAGTTGATCTCTTAAGTCCCTTCCAAGTCTCCAAGGAATCTGGGATGCCTCCTCCACTCCCAAGCTCCCAAAAAGAATTCTTTCCATCCCAGGCTGCTTCTTTCCTTATCAATCTTAAATATCAATTATTTCTAGGAAAAAATTTCAGAAAACCATGTACTGCTTATTTCAAAACTTAGCCCATTGCCTCAACCTTGAAAAAAAATGCCTTAAAGTTCAAAGAAGTGTGATTTTAGTAAACAACAAGGATTATCATATGAATCACTCAAAGGCAGGAAGTGGCCCCAGTAAGGATTATTAAGAAGGGTGGTTCATCAGGACTCCCGAGAACTATAAAGGGACTCTTGTTTCTGTCATAGCCATCTACTGGCAACCTGGTTCCCACTCACTTCTGAAGCATCTGGTGAGTCTGAAGTTGTTCGGGGCTTACCTTAGGACTGGGATTTCTCTTGGAGGCTGAAGGGCAGAGGAGACTGTTTGGTGGCACTGAGAGAACTCTGGTCTGGGAATCAGAGACCTTGGGAACTGGATTCTAGTCTATGTTTTGCCTCTAAGGAGCTGTAGATGTCACCTCAACTCTTTTGACATCAACCTCCTGCTTTAGATAAGATCTTTCTTGGTCTAATCTCATGGGCAGTGATTCTTTTTCCTTTATTTCTGTCTCATGTGTTCAAACACCCAGACCATTGCTTCTTTCTGTATACCACCTGTCCAAGAACTTTATTTTATAGATTGAAAAACAGAAATAGGAGAATTTGATCAGGGGCCCCATAGCTTATTTGAAGTGGCTATTTCCATTCTGAATTGGGTTTTTCCATAGGTTTTAGAAAAAGAATTGAAGACAGAATTAACTGACGGGACCATTGAGTAAATGGATAGTAAATGTCTAAAGGCAGGGGAATGTAGTTGAATCAATCTGCACTAATAGAAATACTTCAAAGACTCACAATTTCACTGACAGGAGAATTCTATTCTGTCTTGCCTTAGGCAATGGTCTTTGTAAGTAGACATGTCCTTGACAATTGATCATCTGATGGTACAGTCCAGGTGACACACAACATATCTTTTGCTCGATCTATGTTAGAAACCCTTCCAGCTGTAAGTTTCTGGTTGTTGTTGTTGCATTCTTTAGACTTCAATTCTGTGGCCTAGGGAAATTGGTGAATTGGAATAGGAGAATGGGATTACAAAATGTGATCAGCTCACAGTAATCTAGCACTTTAAAGTTTATAAGGGGTTTTCCTCCTTGAACAGTGTCATGAGTTCAGTAGCTAAACAGGCTGATTATGTGAGGTCAGTTTTGGGGATGGGTAAAACCAAGACTTTGACTTTTTTAAAGAATTAGTCACAGAGCTAGTGCCTGTCAAAACTACTGTTTGAAGAGAGGTCTTCATTGTGCAATGCATAGTTGATTAATCTCAAGCTAACCTAAGAGCTTCTTCAGAATGCAAACTCTCTCAGTAAAAGAACTGGGACATTCTTAATTTTGTGAGTTTACCTGCCTGGAAATACTGTGACGTTTTTGTCTTTCAGCTTTTCACTGAACTCGAGGAAAAATGTCCTCCCAGCAAAATCAGCAGATCCAGCAGTCTTCCCAGCAGACGCTCAAGTGTCCATCCCAGGAGAAGGAGAATGAGCTGATCCAAGCATCTAACCAGCAACCTCAAAAGTGTCTCCCTTCGGGTTGTTTTGTCCCTTGCGTCCCTTCATGCCCACCACGCCATTGTCCAGATCCTTGCCACCCATACTATCCCCCTTGGCAGCCTTCGTGCCAACCCAGGTGGTGTTAATAATATCAATTGCTGCCCAATCCATGAAAGAGGCATCTGGGGAGGACTATAATCTTAGCTCCTCTCTCTGAAACTCCATGTATCTGTGCCCTTGAAAAACAAAAAAAGGCCTTTGTTCCTGGAACTACAATCATCTCAGAAACATGATTCTGTCTCCCTCCTGATTTCAACCTCCAGAAATGAGAAACAGCAGGAAAAAGGATGAACATCAACTAAAAAGTTGATCTTCTTGGGATCTTGGAAGAAAGGCAACTTTGAAAATAATCAAACAATAATCCTCGATGCACCATCAGTTCTCCTCTGTAGTGTGTGCTGTGATCTGGTTGTTGATTTCCACCTTTGGTGGTTTTCCCTTTGCTCCCATTGTCCCAAATAAAGCATCTGTTTCATAATGAGATTGGATTAGTTGTTTTTCTCCTCTCTTCCCAACCCTAACCACTCAATTATCAAATGGTGTCTGTTCTTTTCAAATCCATATTCCTTTTAACTCCATGTTTACTGATGAACTCTTGGCCCCTCTATCATTATAATATAATGATATAATATAATATAATATAATATAATATAATATAATATAATATAATATAATATAATATAATATAATATAATATAATATAATATAATATAATAACAGGAGTATTTTACTCTGCTCTTTGAATCTACATTTATTTATGTCCTTGATGTGTCTTCAATGGAATCTCTGGGAGAAGAATCTTTGGTCTGGGAGCTATAGTCATCTCAGAAACACCATTCTGGCTCTCTCCAGATTTCCATCTCCAGGGATGAGAGCTGTAAGGAAAGAACAAATGTTGAATTCGTTTTGAGCTTCCTAGAAACTTGGAGTATAGACAAGGCTGAGAGTTGAGAGATCAAGATCTGGTCCCGTGAAGCTTACCCATTGGCTCTCTCTCTATTGTGTGCTCTGATCTGGTTTTTGATTTCCATTTGGGGTCTTCCTACCTTTGCTTGAATTCCATGCCCCAAATAAAGTATGTTTCATGGTGAAAGTGGACAATCTGTTTTTCGCCTACATTTCCCACTTTTCCCCTCATTTATCAAGTCCTGTCAATTCTTTTCATATTAATGTTTTCTTAATCCACATTTCACGATGAGCTCTTGGCACCTCCATCATTGGAAAAATGCTTCTTTTGTAGAGCACTACATGGTTCTTATAACAATTATTGTCCCATTTACTTTTTATTTACGAGAGTATAATATCTCTCTCTCTCTCTCTCTCTCTCTCTCTCTCTCTCTCTCTCTCTCTCTTTCTCTCTCTGGATTTTGCAAGGCAGTGGTATGAAGTGACTTGCCCAAGGTCACACAGCTCGGTAATTATTAAGAGCCTGAGGTCAAATTTGAACTCAGGTCCTCCAGACTCCAGGGCCAGTGCTCTATCCACTATGCCTCTTAACTACACCTGCATTTACTGAATCTCAGAAGCAAGACTGTTATCTTGCTGTGTCTAATGGGAAAACTGAACCTCCATGAACTTTTGAGCGTCATACAAAGTCAAAGAAGCTAGTTGTTAGTCCCATTTACAGTGATATAATAATTGTTTACATTTATTTCTGGGCTACCTTATTTAATTGTGTATCAGCAGAGAGGTCTTTGCATCATGCTCTGCATTCCTCAATCTTTCTCATGTATGGCATAAGACCTTATTTCACTTCAAAAGTGCATATAGACATTCTCTAATGAATAGAACTTTACTTCCGGAACCATTTTTCTTTTCATGTAATTGTGCTCCAGTAGATATTTTGGTGTTTTTCTTACTGTTCTCCTACCGTTAGAAATCCTTGTTATCATATGTACAATCATTTCATAGGTCTAGGTTTTTCTCCAAATTATAATCAAAAGTGCGATGCATCTTAGCCATTATCAGAGCCTCTATGGCTATTATAATGTAAGTTGGGGGCCCCTTGTGAGACAATTGGGTCCCTAATCTAGTGAATCCTCCTAATTACTACCTTCAATGGCTTCTCATCTTGTCTAATTATTGTTCAAATTCATAAGGGAACTCTTCAAAATTTGGGGGGGACTATGGTTTGGGCTGTTGCTCCGTATTTACTCTGCATGTGCCCATTTTGGCTCTTTTGTTTTCCTGCCTTATGAGATGTCTTTCATCAAATATGGGGCATAGAACTGGACGAATTATTACAGGTATTATGTGACCAAAGCAGTGTAGCGCTATGTTATATTCTTCCTTGTTTGAACACTGTATTTCTATTACTGGGGGTCCAGAACTATATCCAGTCAGTTTTGCAAATGTGCTAGAGACAGAGGCCCTTGTTGGGAACACAATGATAAAAATCCAAATAGTCTCTCTTCAGAGTGGTTTCAGTTCACTGGCAGGATAAACATCAAGGCTCTCCCTCCTCATTGCTGCCTTGTGGCATCCTGGACTGCCTTCAAATACCAGCAGAATCCTCCCTTTGGGAGGAAGCCTGTTGAAATCTTCCTTTTCCCTGGTCCATTCTGTCCGCAATAAGTAAATTATTCTGTATTATTCAATAATTCTTTCCAATTGCTATTTGACCCTAGTCAGTGTTACCATCCCATTTTCTTTTTCTTATTGAATTAATTAATTTATTTTGAATTTCACCATTTTCCCCCTAATCTCATGTCCCTCCCCTCACACCTCACAGAAGGCTGTCTGCTAGTCTTTACATTTTCTCCAGGGTATACATTGATCTAAGTTGAATGTGATGAGAGAGAAATCATATGCTAAGAACATTTTGTATGAGGGATGTTTTGCCCTTTTTCATTATCTCTTTATGGTATAGACCCAGAGTGGTACTGTTGGATCCAAGGATATGCACATTTTTATTGCCCTTTGGGCATAATTCCATATTGCTTTCCACAAAACATAGATGGGTTCACAGTTCCAGAACAATGTATTAGTGTCCCAGATTTCCCACATCCCTTGCAACATCGATCATTGTCCTTTCTGGTCATATCGCCCCGTCTGAGATGTGTACTTAGAGATGCTTTAATTTGTATTTCTCTAATCAGTAGTGATTTAGAGCAATTTTCCATATGACGATGGATCGCTTTCATTTCCTCATCTGTAAATTGCCTTTGCATGTCCACTGACCATTTGCCATTTGGGGAATGGCTAGTGTGTTTTCAAACTTTGACTCAGTTCTCTGTATATTTTAGAAATGAGACTGTGGTCAGATATACTAGTTGTCAAACTTGTTTCCCAATTTCCTACATTTCTTTTGATCTTGATTACAGTGATTTTATCTGTGCAAAAGCTTTTCAATTTTACGTAATCAAAATTATTTAGTTTATTTGTAATGAAGTTCTCCAGCTCTTCCTTGGTCATAAACTGCTTCCCTTTCCATAGATCTGACAGGTAAACTATTCTTTGGTTTCATAGTTTGCTTAAGATATTATTTTTCATGTCTACATCCTGTAATCCAGGGTATCTTGGTGTAGGGTGTGAGGTAGTGGTCTAATCCAAGTTTCTGCCATACTAACTTCTAATTCTCCCAACAGTTTTTATCAAAGAGAGTTTTACTCCCCAAACTGGACTCTGTGTTTTTCAAATAGCAAATTACTATAATCATTTCCTGCTATTGTACTTAGTCTATTCCACTAATTCACCACTCAATTGCTTAGCCAATACCAGAGAGTTTTGATGACTGATGTTTTATAATTTACTTTTAGATATGGTAAGGCTTCTTTTGCATTTTTATCCATTAATTACTGGAAATACTTGATTTTTTATTTCTCCATATGAATTTACTTGAAATTTTTTCCAACTCATTAAAATAATGGCTTGGAATTTTGATGAATCTGGACATTAAATAAGTGCTTTAACTTAGAGACTTGTCATTTTTAGTATATTAGCTCAGCCTATCCATGAGCAGTTGATATTTGCCCAGTTATTTAAATCTGATTTTATTTCTGTGGGAAGTTTTTTGTCATTGTTTTCAGAAAGGTTTTGAGTCTGCCTTGGCAGGTAGAACCCCAGCTGTTTTATATTGTCTGAAGTTACTTTGAATGGGATTTCGTTTTCTAGCTCTTTCTGCTGGATCTTGCTAGTCACTTATGGAATACATAGTGATAAAAATATAGATTATAGATATAGATTTAGATAGAGATATAGAGACAGAGATAGAGATAGAGACAGAGAGAGAGATAGAGAAAGATTATAGAGATAGAGACAGAGATAGAGATTGAGATAGAGATAGAGATAGAGATAGAGATAGAGATAGAGATAGAGATAGAGATAGAGATAGAGATAGAGATAGAGATAGGGATGGAAATATATACTTGTATATACTCCTTCTTGTGTGGACGTCTTCTTATTAGGGATAACTCTCATAAAGACTCTATTGCCCTGGCATTTGGGAACTCAGTTGTAGTTTTTTTGTTGCCTGTGAGAATTTCCAAATGGCCATCCTGCAGTATGGATAAGGTGGGGTGTCTCTGCCTAATTTAATTAACTCACATGATCCAAGACCTTCTGTTTTTGAAACATCCTTCAACATAGATGATGAGAGTCCAGTCATAGGATAGGAAGGGAAATTCCTTGCTAGAACTAAAATAGGGACCATTGGAAATCCTTGAACTCTGATTTTCCAGATTAATGCTGCATGTTACCTAAAGCCAGATTTCCTTTGCTTCTCTATCACATACTCCAAGGTTGGGAGCTTCCTTCTTTCTTTCCTTAGCACTGTAACTCAGCAACAAACTAATGATATTGAAAGAAGAGCCTTAATGATCATTAATCTACTATTTTTTGTGTGTAGGCACCTCAATCATGAGTTGAACTTGATGGTGACTGAAGTCAGTTTGATCTGTTAAAAGGGTGGGATTACAAGAGCAAAGGGGTCATAAATTTCGAGCAACAATAGATTTGAGTAATGAAGTTCTATCACCTTCACTATACCAATGGAGTAATCATGGTCTTACAATGTGATAGGGTTAGGATTTGAAAACTGGTGTTCTCTTTCCGAATCTAGTATTCTTCCTTTTCTGCCACAGTCTCACAGTTGTACCCTTAGGACAAGATGAGGAAGTTAACCATTTTGTTCCCCATGTCTTAATTCAGTAGCTGTGGGTTCATTCTATCCAAATGGACTCCCTAAGATGGACATCCCTAGGAGATGAAGATTCTCTTTTTCTTTTCTACCCTCTCCTCTGTAGCCACCCCATCTGATATCTCAGTGCTCTAATGCTCTCAAGGTCCAAAGATAAGGCATGGTAGCACTTGCATACTACTTTGGAAATGACTCAATATGACCCTAGCCTAGAATGCCCTTGATTTTCTCTCAAAATGTTGCTTGGAAAAGACTTTATCCATTGGGATGATGACAAACAGGTAATGATTAAATCCTAGAAGGAAACTTTAAAGCCAAGGATATTATGGAATGAAATTTCCAATTTTCACTTGTCTTCCTACTGCCAGGGCCTGACCCTAATTCACTCAAACATAGTTCCACCCCATGAAATAATTTTCTCAGATTCCATAATATTGCTTGATGGGAAATGTTGTGTATCAGAGTATTGTGAATTATCTTCACCTGGTTTCCCATGAACAGCAAAGTATTATCTTACTAAGTGCCACCTTGTGTTGGGAGAGAGAGTGGATTAGAGACTGGAAAGGAGTTTAGACACTGTTGTTTTGGTTAATAGAACACTTGGAGATCTTGATGGAGTACTTATATCCTTTGTTATCCTTGTTTCATGCCCCTCCATCACTCGCTTGGGGTAGACAACAATTGCTCACACCTACCAACTCTCAATGATATCTGGGTGGTATCATTATTTCTCCATATACTCAGAAGAACCAGGCTTGTGGAGCAGAAAGTGGAAACACTTCTACCTTGCTAATCATTCACTTTTTAGGCATTTGTTTCCTGAATATACCCAGTGACTTTGGATGGAAAAGAGGGATTCTTTTTTGATTGATGGTGTGGGGAGATAGAGTACACAGACCAGAGGCTTCTTATTCCTTCTTGGAGAATCATAAAATATTTCTCCTGGCTTTTAATTATCTACAGGTATCATGGTATATTCCTCCACTGCCTGCATTCTCCATGATATTAAAGGTAATACTGCTAATGCATGTATCCATGCCATCATCCCTGTGTACATCCCTGGAAAGCATGCTAATTCACATTTGACCAGAAGCTGATCAAATTCTTCTTTAGTTCTGAGACCTCCCTTGTGAAATATTTTCTAATATTCCTGATCATTAAATATCTGATTCAGTTCTCCAAGTAACCCAACCTTGTGTTATAATATCATTTTACACACACACACACACACACACACACACACACACACGTAATCACTCCAGTATCTCCTTTTTTTCTGAGTCAACTTTTCCTCTGAATTTGTTCAGTGTTAAACATTAACTTAGTGTCTGACACACAAATTTTTTTAGGCAATAGTTTTCTTGTGTTAACCCCTTGAATGTTCTTCCTGTACTGGCAAAGCTCCCTCCAGACTAAGAGCCTTTGCATTATATTCAGCAAAATTGTTGATTCTCTTTTACCTCTGCCACATATTGATATATAATTCTATATGAATTTATATAGTTATTTATTTCTTTTGTAATGATAATCTCATTGTTAAATAGTTAAATGGAACTGAGGTCCTGTGGGATGTTTACTTAAATCGTTCAACTCAAGGTGTTTTCTTGAGTCTCCAAAGCACTAACTAAAGAATTTCTATTGGAATAACTCTTCTAAAAGCCCTTTTTTCCCCAGAAGTTGGGGCCTCAGTCATAGTCCATTTGCTGTACTTGAGAATTTCCCTTTAGCCACCCTGCACTATGGTTGAGATGGGGTGTCCCTATGTGATTGAGACCCCTGTGCTGGGCCATGGTTATAAGACTTCCAATTCACATTCTGCCATGGGCTAAGTCACCTCCCAGCCAGTCTGCTGCCCAGCTGAGCCTGAACCAAAGGATCTTGGAGGGAGCGTAGTAGTAGGGTCCTGTAGTCAAGAGGTTCCTGCACATTTATCCACTCTCCCCTGTGTTGGACTGAATCCAGTCTATTCAAGTGACATTCGACTTTCTAGAAACTATTGACATTACAGTCAGCTGTAAAATATCTTTACTCTTTTTGTGGGTTCTGTTCCTGCAGGATTCATTGAGAGGCTTGACTTAACATAGTTTATGAGGAAAACTGTGAAGAGCTCAGTCAACTTCCTGGGTTTCTTTGCATTCTTGACTCCACCAACCTGTTTGGTTCATCTCACCTCTGCACTAGGGCAAGAGACTCTGGTTTTGAAACATTCATTACTGCAGATGTTGGGACAGAATGGGAAAGTCCTTGCTGGAACTAAAATAGGGACCATGAACCCTTCTTGCCAATGTATTATTCCATTTTTCCTCTTTGTGATTTTGTTAGTCAGAATATTTTTTTCTCCAAGTATCTTTGCCTCAAACAGGTCATATTCCAGGATATGATGGAAGCACCTTGTGAATAGGAATTTTTATTATTTTTCTGTTTGTTTCTCTGTGTGTCTGTTTGTGTGTTTGTGTGTGTGGGGGGGTGCGGTCTGTGAGTCTGTGGGTCTGTGTGTGTATGTGATTCTTAAGAAACTGTTATCTAATAAGGACTGAATAGAACTCATTCATCTTTTTTTCATTCAATCATCAATTTACAGCTCCTAAATCTTGGACTTGATCTTGATCTCTTCTTCTGTAATCCCTGTTCAGAGTTTTATTTTATTTTTGTGGATTATAGCACTATTTTTCTATTGGTCATTCCAATTCTATTCTCTGTTCTCACCTTTGTGATCTTGACTTCCAGAGAACCACTGAGTCATGAAATCATTCTCCTACATGGAATTCCCACATGCATTAGCTGTCCTTGTTATTTCCTTCTATGACTTTTCATCTCATTTCTTCTACCATTCCTCACAGAACTTGATTTTGAGAGAAATTTTACTTTACACAACTGTCTTCAAACTTCACAATGGCTTTCCTAAGTTATGGTTCAGAGTCCTGGACAAAATAAGTCCTTGTCTTCACTGAATGAAGCAGTGTATGTCCATATTGCTTTCATTCTTATTATGAGCACTGTTTCTCTAACGGTGGGATGCAGACCACAATCTAGTCAAATCAGGAAATATTTTCTGAACATAATGTCTGTCCCATGTTCCAGTGTCTTTGCTCTTGCAGTGACTTCAAAGAGAAAAGCTTATGGGTCTCCTACAGGTTTTATTGCACTGGCATGATAAACACCAAGGTTCTCTTTCTTCTACCTGGCATCCTGGCTTCTCTGACTTCCTTCCAATGTCTGTGGAATTTGTACCTTTCACCAGAAGCTGATCAAAATCTTCTTTATTTCCAATACCTTACTTGGGAAATGCTTTCTGGTCTTCCCAATCATCAAATATCTGATTCAGTTCTCTAATTAGCCCTATCTTGTGTCATTTTTTCACAATTGCTCCCTCCAGAATTCCCTTTTTCTGAGTCAACTTTTCCTCTGAATTTGTTCAGTGTTAAACACTAACTTAGAGTCTGGCACGCAAAGTTTATTAGCCCTCACTTGTTGATGTGCTAAACCCTTGTAGGTTCCATTCCAATCTTTCCCAGGGTCATCATCCCATTTTTCCTACCATTCTTCATAGGACTTGATTTAGAGTTTTAGCTTTCCTTACATAAATGTCTTTCAACTTGGCAATGTCTTTCTGAAAATATGAGGAATAGAATAGGATGAACTATTACAGGTCTTATGTGAGCAAAGCAGTGTAGCAGTGTAGCAGTATGTTATTTTCTTCCTTGTTTGAACACTGCATTTGCAATATTGGGGTCCAGCTAATTTAGCAAACATTTTCCTGCATTATCTCTGAACCGTATTCCAGAGACAGAGACCCTTTTCTTGGGAATACAATTATAAGTCTCTCTTCAGAGGGGTTTCAATTCACTGGCAGGATAAACATCAAGGCTCTCCCTCCTCATTGCTGCCTTGTGGCATACTGGGCTTCCTTCAAATGCAAGCAGAATCCCACCTTTGAGAGGAAACCTGTTGGCATCCTCCTTATGTCTGGTGCATTCTGACTGCAATAAGTAAATTATTCTCCAGTATTCAATAATTGTTTCCAATTGCTATTTGACCCTAGTCAGTGTTACCATCCCATTTTCTGTAATTAATGGTTCAGTCTAATTGCTGCATTATTGAGTCACCTTTTCCTCCGAGTCAGATAAAAGTTAAAAATTAATTTTTATCATTCACAGAATGTATACTGTCCATGTTGTCCTATCCTTTTAAACGCTTGTATGCACTTGGGAATTGGCTAACTCAGGTTTACCAACAAGACCCACCAAACAAATAACATTCCGTAATTCTCAGAGAGAAAGGTTCACTAACCTCAACATGGCTTTGCTAGCCAGCTTTCTTTAAAATGCCTAATCATGTTATTGCCACATGCTGTCTCCATTGCTGTCTCCCATGTAAAGAATCATCTTTTCTGCTCCAAATCCAACTTCTTTCCTAGCAAACTATATTAAGGCTATTTAGTGTCATGTCAAGGTGCTTTTGCGACTTCTGAATATTTGATGATTTTCTGTCAGTTTTCCAGTCTTCAGTGGAGTGAAATGGGCTGTGTGCTTGGGCCCAGCCTTCTTACCACGATTCTTGGCAATGTTATAGAATGTCTTCAAGATACTGTGTAAAGAGTATCAAGGCCAGTTATGACACTGATGGACTGCTATATGACTTTTTCTTCCCAGATGACTGTGCACTTGATGCAGCCTCTGAGCTTGAGGTACAAGAGTATATACATCAGGGCTCTGCTACTTGGGGTATTTTGAGCCTGGCAAAGAAACCAGAGCATCCCCACCAGCCTGCCCTGCACCATCCTAATGTGGAACTATCAACCACAGTAAATGAAGAAATTTTGAATGTGAATAAGTTCACTTCCCTTGGCAGTATGCTTTCCAGCGTGTAGACATAGATGAGGATATTGACACATGAATGACCAGGGTAACTCAATGATTGAGAGACTCTGAAGTAAAGTGTAGGTGTTTAGGGAATATGGAGGCTACCTAACTGAATGAATGACTTCAGAAGTCTTGTGCTGACCTCATTGTTGTATGCCTGTGAAATCTAGATGGTATACCGTTGGCATAGTAGGAACTTCATTGCTACTATTTGAATTATCTTGAAAGATTCAGAAAACTCAGCGGGCAGGATAAAGTACTGGACACCGAGTTCCTCTGTTAAACTAAACCGCAAAGTATTTAAACTCTACCGAAGACAATGAAACTCTGAAGAGTTGGCCATGGTATTCAAAAGCTAAATGTATGTTTAAGCTAAATACTCTTTTGCAGAGAAATCACACGTGGCAAGGGATCATGAGAAGTTTAGAGGAAAAGCTAAGAGGATGCTCTAAGTTTTGTATGTGAATTAGCATGCCTTCCAGGGAGGTACACATAGATGTTAGCATTGACCCATGCAATACCAGAGTAATCGTTTTTATTGTGGGGAATGTCGGTATTGGAGTAATGTGACATAATACCTGGAGGAAATTAAAAGGTAGGAGGAAATATTTTATTATTTTCCAGGAAGCAAGTAGGTGCCTCTGGTCTGTGTACTTTACCTCCCTGACCCCCCAACAAATTAAAAAGGAACCCCTCTTTTCCATCCCAGTTCACTGGGGATAGGAGTACGTGAGCTCAAATCTGGCCTCAAACACTTAATAATTACCTAACTGTGTGGCCTTCGGCAAGTCACTTAACTACATTGCCTTGCCAAAAGAAAGCAAAAAAAAAAAAAAAGAAAAGAAAAGAAAAGAAAGGATGAATAAGGTGCAAGTGTTCTGTCTTTCTGCTCCACAAATCTGATTCTTCTCAGTGTATGGAGAAATCATTATATCACCAAGATGTCACTGATCCTTGGTAGATGTGAGCAATATTATGGAATCTGAGAAAATTATTTCCCAGGGTTGAGGTATGCTTGAGTGAATTAGAGTCAGGCCCTGCCAGTAGGAGGACAAGACACAAATGGAAATACCTTTGACTTCATATCATGATTGGCTTTAAAGGTCCCTAATAGGATTTGATCCTTAGCTGACTGGTATCAGCCCAAATGACAAAGCCCCTTTACAAGCAACACTTCCAGAGAAAATCAAGGGCATTCTAGGCTATGGTCATATTAAGTCATTTCCAAAGAGGTACCCCAGGGATACCATACATCATCCTTGGACAATGAGAGAATTAGGGCACTGAGATGTCAGATAAGGTGGGTAGAGAGGAGGGACTAGAAAAGAAAACGAGAATCTTCATTCTCTTAGTGAGTCCCTTTGGATAGAAAGAACCCACAGCTGCTGAATTCAGAAATGGGGAACGAAATTGTTAAGTGCCTCATTTTGGCCAAGTGTACAACAGGGAGACCATAGTATAGAAGGAAGAATACTAGAAAGGGAGCACCTGTTTTCAAATCCTAACCCTATCACATTATAGGACCATGATTACTCCATTGGTATAGTGAAAGTGACAGAATATCATTACTCTAATGCTTTCTTGCTCTAAATTTATGATCCTTTTTCTCATGTAATCCCACCTCTTTAACAGGTGAAACAGACCTCTGTCAACATCAAGGTCAACTCATGATTGAGGAGTCTGTGCAAAAAAAAAAAAGACTAGAGAAATGGTCATCCACTCTCTTCCTTGAATATCAGTAGTGCTTGCTGAGGTGCAATGGTAAGCAAAGAAAAAAGCAAGTTCCCCACCTTGGAGTATGTGGTAGAGAAGCAAAGGAAATCTGGCTTCAGCTAACATGTAGCCTTAAACTTGGAAAATCATACTTCAAGGATTTCCATTGGTTTGGTGTGCCACAGTGGGAATTCCATTCAGGTCAGGTTGGCTGAGTTGATCTCTTAAGTCCCTTCCAAGTCTCCAAGGAATCTGGGATGCCTCCTCCACTCCCAAGCTCCCAAAAAGAATTCTTTCCATCCCAGGCTGCTTCTTTCCTTATCAATCTTAAATATCAATTATTTCTAGGAAAAAATTTCAGAAAACCATGTACTGCTTATTTCAAAACTTAGCCCATTGCCTCAACCTTGAAAAAAAATGCCTTAAAGTTCAAAGAAGTGTGATTTTAGTAAACAACAAGGATTATCATATGAATCACTCAAAGGCAGGAAGTGGCCCCAGTAAGGATTATTAAGAAGGGTGGTTCATCAGGACTCCCGAGAACTATAAAGGGACTCTTGTTTCTGTCATAGCCATCTACTGGCAACCTGGTTCCCACTCACTTCTGAAGCATCTGGTGAGTCTGAAGTTGTTCGGGGCTTACCTTAGGACTGGGATTTCTCTTGGAGGCTGAAGGGCAGAGGAGACTGTTTGGTGGCACTGAGAGAACTCTGGTCTGGGAATCAGAGACCTTGGGAACTGGATTCTAGTCTATGTTTTGCCTCTAAGGAGCTGTAGATGTCACCTCAACTCTTTTGACATCAACCTCCTGCTTTAGATAAGATCTTTCTTGGTCTAATCTCATGGGCAGTGATTCTTTTTCCTTTATTTCTGTCTCATGTGTTCAAACACCCAGACCATTGCTTCTTTCTGTATACCACCTGTCCAAGAACTTTATTTTATAGATTGAAAAACAGAAATAGGAGAATTTGATCAGGGGCCCCATAGCTTATTTGAAGTGGCTATTTCCATTCTGAATTGGGTTTTTCCATAGGTTTTAGAAAAAGAATTGAAGACAGAATTAACTGACGGGACCATTGAGTAAATGGATAGTAAATGTCTAAAGGCAGGGGAATGTAGTTGAATCAATCTGCACTAATAGAAATACTTCAAAGACTCACAATTTCACTGACAGGAGAATTCTATTCTGTCTTGCCTTAGGCAATGGTCTTTGTAAGTAGACATGTCCTTGACAATTGATCATCTGATGGTACAGTCCAGGTGACACACAACATATCTTTTGCTCGATCTATGTTAGAAACCCTTCCAGCTGTAAGTTTCTGGTTGTTGTTGTTGCATTCTTTAGACTTCAATTCTGTGGCCTAGGGAAATTGGTGAATTGGAATAGGAGAATGGGATTACAAAATGTGATCAGCTCACAGTAATCTAGCACTTTAAAGTTTATAAGGGGTTTTCCTCCTTGAACAGTGTCATGAGTTCAGTAGCTAAACAGGCTGATTATGTGAGGTCAGTTTTGGGGATGGGTAAAACCAAGACTTTGACTTTTTTAAAGAATTAGTCACAGAGCTAGTGCCTGTCAAAACTACTGTTTGAAGAGAGGTCTTCATTGTGCAATGCATAGTTGATTAATCTCAAGCTAACCTAAGAGCTTCTTCAGAATGCAAACTCTCTCAGTAAAAGAACTGGGACATTCTTAATTTTGTGAGTTTACCTGCCTGGAAATACTGTGACGTTTTTGTCTTTCAGCTTTTCACTGAACTCGAGGAAAAATGTCCTCCCAGCAAAATCAGCAGATCCAGCAGTCTTCCCAGCAGACGCTCAAGTGTCCATCCCAGGAGAAGGAGAATGAGCTGATCCAAGCATCTAACCAGCAACCTCAAAAGTGTCTCCCTTCGGGTTGTTTTGTCCCTTGCGTCCCTTCATGCCCACCACGCCATTGTCCAGATCCTTGCCACCCATACTATCCCCCTTGGCAGCCTTCGTGCCAACCCAGGTGGTGTTAATAATATCAATTGCTGCCCAATCCATGAAAGAGGCATCTGGGGAGGACTATAATCTTAGCTCCTCTCTCTGAAACTCCATGTATCTGTGCCCTTGAAAAACAAAAAAAGGCCTTTGTTCCTGGAACTACAATCATCTCAGAAACATGATTCTGTCTCCCTCCTGATTTCAACCTCCAGAAATGAGAAACAGCAGGAAAAAGGATGAACATCAACTAAAAAGTTGATCTTCTTGGGATCTTGGAAGAAAGGCAACTTTGAAAATAATCAAACAATAATCCTCGATGCACCATCAGTTCTCCTCTGTAGTGTGTGCTGTGATCTGGTTGTTGATTTCCACCTTTGGTGGTTTTCCCTTTGCTCCCATTGTCCCAAATAAAGCATCTGTTTCATAATGAGATTGGATTAGTTGTTTTTCTCCTCTCTTCCCAACCCTAACCACTCAATTATCAAATGGTGTCTGTTCTTTTCAAATCCATATTCCTTTTAACTCCATGTTTACTGATGAACTCTTGGCCCCTCTATCATTATAATATAATGATATAATATAATATAATATAATATAATATAATATAATATAATATAATATAATAACAGGAGTATTTTACTCTGCTCTTTGAATCTACATTTATTTATGTCCTTGATGTGTCTTCAATGGAATCTCTGGGAGAAGAATCTTTGGTCTGGGAGCTATAGTCATCTCAGAAACACCATTCTGGCTCTCTCCAGATTTCCATCTCCAGGGATGAGAGCTGTAAGGAAAGAACAAATGTTGAATTCGTTTTGAGCTTCCTAGAAACTTGGAGTATAGACAAGGCTGAGAGTTGAGAGATCAAGATCTGGTCCCGTGAAGCTTACCCATTGGCTCTCTCTCTATTGTGTGCTCTGATCTGGTTTTTGATTTCCATTTGGGGTCTTCCTACCTTTGCTTGAATTCCATGCCCCAAATAAAGTATGTTTCATGGTGAAAGTGGACAATCTGTTTTTCGCCTACATTTCCCACTTTTCCCCTCATTTATCAAGTCCTGTCAATTCTTTTCATATTAATGTTTTCTTAATCCACATTTCACGATGAGCTCTTGGCACCTCCATCATTGGAAAAATGCTTCTTTTGTAGAGCACTACATGGTTCTTATAACAATTATTGTCCCATTTACTTTTTATTTACGAGAGTATAATATCTCTCTCTCTCTCTCTCTCTCTCTCTCTCTCTCTCTCTCTCTCTCTCTCTTTCTCTCTCTGGATTTTGCAAGGCAGTGGTATGAAGTGACTTGCCCAAGGTCACACAGCTCGGTAATTATTAAGAGCCTGAGGTCAAATTTGAACTCAGGTCCTCCAGACTCCAGGGCCAGTGCTCTATCCACTATGCCTCTTAACTACACCTGCATTTACTGAATCTCAGAAGCAAGACTGTTATCTTGCTGTGTCTAATGGGAAAACTGAACCTCCATGAACTTTTGAGCGTCATACAAAGTCAAAGAAGCTAGTTGTTAGTCCCATTTACAGTGATATAATAATTGTTTACATTTATTTCTGGGCTACCTTATTTAATTGTGTATCAGCAGAGAGGTCTTTGCATCATGCTCTGCATTCCTCAATCTTTCTCATGTATGGCATAAGACCTTATTTCACTTCAAAAGTGCATATAGACATTCTCTAATGAATAGAACTTTACTTCCGGAACCATTTTTCTTTTCATGTAATTGTGCTCCAGTAGATATTTTGGTGTTTTTCTTACTGTTCTCCTACCGTTAGAAATCCTTGTTATCATATGTACAATCATTTCATAGGTCTAGGTTTTTCTCCAAATTATAATCAAAAGTGCGATGCATCTTAGCCATTATCAGAGCCTCTATGGCTATTATAATGTAAGTTGGGGGCCCCTTGTGAGACAATTGGGTCCCTAATCTAGTGAATCCTCCTAATTACTACCTTCAATGGCTTCTCATCTTGTCTAATTATTGTTCAAATTCATAAGGGAACTCTTCAAAATTTGGGGGGGACTATGGTTTGGGCTGTTGCTCCGTATTTACTCTGCATGTGCCCATTTTGGCTCTTTTGTTTTCCTGCCTTATGAGATGTCTTTCATCAAATATGGGGCATAGAACTGGACGAATTATTACAGGTATTATGTGACCAAAGCAGTGTAGCGCTATGTTATATTCTTCCTTGTTTGAACACTGTATTTCTATTACTGGGGGTCCAGAACTATATCCAGTCAGTTTTGCAAATGTGCTAGAGACAGAGGCCCTTGTTGGGAACACAATGATAAAAATCCAAATAGTCTCTCTTCAGAGTGGTTTCAGTTCACTGGCAGGATAAACATCAAGGCTCTCCCTCCTCATTGCTGCCTTGTGGCATCCTGGACTGCCTTCAAATACCAGCAGAATCCTCCCTTTGGGAGGAAGCCTGTTGAAATCTTCCTTTTCCCTGGTCCATTCTGTCCGCAATAAGTAAATTATTCTGTATTATTCAATAATTCTTTCCAATTGCTATTTGACCCTAGTCAGTGTTACCATCCCATTTTCTTTTTCTTATTGAATTAATTAATTTATTTTGAATTTCACCATTTTCCCCCTAATCTCATGTCCCTCCCCTCACACCTCACAGAAGGCTGTCTGCTAGTCTTTACATTTTCTCCAGGGTATACATTGATCTAAGTTGAATGTGATGAGAGAGAAATCATATGCTAAGAACATTTTGTATGAGGGATGTTTTGCCCTTTTTCATTATCTCTTTATGGTATAGACCCAGAGTGGTACTGTTGGATCCAAGGATATGCACATTTTTATTGCCCTTTGGGCATAATTCCATATTGCTTTCCACAAAACATAGATGGGTTCACAGTTCCAGAACAATGTATTAGTGTCCCAGATTTCCCACATCCCTTGCAACATCGATCATTGTCCTTTCTGGTCATATCGCCCCATCTGAGATGTGTACTTAGAGATGCTTTAATTTGTATTTCTCTAATCAGTAGTGATTTAGAGCAATTTTCCATATGACGATGGATCGCTTTCATTTCCTCATCTGTAAATTGCCTTTGCATGTCCACTGACCATTTGCCATTTGGGGAATGGCTAGTGTGTTTTCAAACTTTGACTCAGTTCTCTGTATATTTTAGAAATGAGACTGTGGTCAGATATACTAGTTGTCAAACTTGTTTCCCAATTTCCTACATTTCTTTTGATCTTGATTACAGTGATTTTATCTGTGCAAAAGCTTTTCAATTTTACGTAATCAAAATTATTTAGTTTATTTGTAATGAAGTTCTCCAGCTCTTCCTTGGTCATAAACTGCTTCCCTTTCCATAGATCTGACAGGTAAACTATTCTTTGGTTTCATAGTTTGCTTAAGATATTATTTTTCATGTCTACATCCTGTAATCCAGGGTATCTTGGTGTAGGGTGTGAGGTAGTGGTCTAATCCAAGTTTCTGCCATACTAACTTCTAATTCTCCCAACAGTTTTTATCAAAGAGAGTTTTACTCCCCAAACTGGACTCTGTGTTTTTCAAATAGCAAATTACTATAATCATTTCCTGCTATTGTACTTAGTCTATTCCACTAATTCACCACTCAATTGCTTAGCCAATACCAGAGAGTTTTGATGACTGATGTTTTATAATTTACTTTTAGATATGGTAAGGCTTCTTTTGCATTTTTATCCATTAAATTACTGGAAATACTTGATTTTTTATTTCTCCATATGAATTTACTTGAAATTTTTTCCAACTCATTAAAATAATGGCTTGGAATTTTGATGAATCTGGACATTAAATAAGTGCTTTAACTTAGAGACTTGTCATTTTTAGTATATTAGCTCAGCCTATCCATGAGCAGTTGATATTTGCCCAGTTATTTAAATCTGATTTTATTTCTGTGGGAAGTTTTTTGTCATTGTTTTCAGAAAGGTTTTGAGTCTGCCTTGGCAGGTAGAACCCCAGCTGTTTTATATTGTCTGAAGTTACTTTGAATGGGATTTCTTTTTCTAGCTCTTTCTGCTGGATCTTGCTAGTCACTTATGGAATACATAGTGATAAAAATATAGATTATAGATATAGATTTAGATAGAGATATAGAGACAGAGATAGAGATAGAGACAGAGAGAGAGATAGAGAAAGATTATAGAGATAGAGACAGAGATAGAGATTGAGATAGAGATAGAGATAGAGATAGAGATAGAGATAGAGATAGAGATAGAGATAGAGATAGAGATAGAGATAGGGATGGAAATATATACTTGTATATACTCCTTCTTGTGTGGACGTCTTCTTATTAGGGATAACTCTCATAAAGACTCTATTGCCCTGGCATTTGGGAACTCAGTTGTAGTTTTTTTGTTGCCTGTGAGAATTTCCAAATGGCCATCCTGCAGTATGGATAAGGTGGGGTGTCTCTGCCTAATTTAATTAACTCACATGATCCAAGACCTTCTGTTTTTGAAACATCCTTCAACATAGATGATGAGAGTCCAGTCATAGGATAGGAAGGGAAATTCCTTGCTAGAACTAAAATAGGGACCATTGGAAATCCTTGAACTCTGATTTTCCAGATTAATGCTGCATGTTACCTAAAGCCAGATTTCCTTTGCTTCTCTATCACATACTCCAAGGTTGGGAGCTTCCTTCTTTCTTTCCTTAGCACTGTAACTCAGCAACAAACTAATGATATTGAAAGAAGAGCCTTAATGATCATTAATCTACTATTTTTTGTGTGTAGGCACCTCAATCATGAGTTGAACTTGATGGTGACTGAAGTCAGTTTGATCTGTTAAAAGGGTGGGATTACAAGAGCAAAGGGGTCATAAATTTCGAGCAACAATAGATTTGAGTAATGAAGTTCTATCACCTTCACTATACCAATGGAGTAATCATGGTCTTACAATGTGATAGGGTTAGGATTTGAAAACTGGTGTTCTCTTTCCGAATCTAGTATTCTTCCTTTTCTGCCACAGTCTCACAGTTGTACCCTTAGGACAAGATGAGGAAGTTAACCATTTTGTTCCCCATGTCTTAATTCAGTAGCTGTGGGTTCATTCTATCCAAATGGACTCCCTAAGATGGACATCCCTAGGAGATGAAGATTCTCTTTTTCTTTTCTACCCTCTCCTCTGTAGCCACCCCATCTGATATCTCAGTGCTCTAATGCTCTCAAGGTCCAAAGATAAGGCATGGTAGCACTTGCATACTACTTTGGAAATGACTCAATATGACCCTAGCCTAGAATGCCCTTGATTTTCTCTCAAAATGTTGCTTGGAAAAGACTTTATCCATTGGGATGATGACAAACAGGTAATGATTAAATCCTAGAAGGAAACTTTAAAGCCAAGGATATTATGGAATGAAATTTCCAATTTTCACTTGTCTTCCTACTGCCAGGGCCTGACCCTAATTCACTCAAACATAGTTCCACCCCATGAAATAATTTTCTCAGATTCCATAATATTGCTTGATGGGAAATGTTGTGTATCAGAGTATTGTGAATTATCTTCACCTGGTTTCCCATGAACAGCAAAGTATTATCTTACTAAGTGCCACCTTGTGTTGGGAGAGAGAGTGGATTAGAGACTGGAAAGGAGTTTAGACACTGTTGTTTTGGTTAATAGAACACTTGGAGATCTTGATGGAGTACTTATATCCTTTGTTATCCTTGTTTCATGCCCCTCCATCACTCGCTTGGGGTAGACAACAATTGCTCACACCTACCAACTCTCAATGATATCTGGGTGGTATCATTATTTCTCCATATACTCAGAAGAACCAGGCTTGTGGAGCAGAAAGTGGAAACACTTCTACCTTGCTAATCATTCACTTTTTAGGCATTTGTTTCCTGAATATACCCAGTGACTTTGGATGGAAAAGAGGGATTCTTTTTTGATTGATGGTGTGGGGAGATAGAGTACACAGACCAGAGGCTTCTTATTCCTTCTTGGAGAATCATAAAATATTTCTCCTGGCTTTTAATTATCTACAGGTATCATGGTATATTCCTCCACTGCCTGCATTCTCCATGATATTAAAGGTAATACTGCTAATGCATGTATCCATGCCATCATCCCTGTGTACATCCCTGGAAAGCATGCTAATTCACATTTGACCAGAAGCTGATCAAATTCTTCTTTAGTTCTGAGACCTCCCTTGTGAAATATTTTCTAATATTCCTGATCATTAAATATCTGATTCAGTTCTCCAAGTAACCCAACCTTGTGTTATAATATCATTTTACACACACACACACACACACACACACACACACACACACACACGTAATCACTCCAGTATCTCCTTTGTTTCTGAGTCAACTTTTCCTCTGAATTTGTTCAGTGTTAAACATTAACTTAGTGTCTGACACACAAATTTTTTTAGGCAATAGTTTTCTTGTGTTAACCCCTTGAATGTTCTTCCTGTACTGGCAAAGCTCCCTCCAGACTAAGAGCCTTTGCATTATATTCAGCAAAATTGTTGATTCTCTTTTACCTCTGCCACATATTGATATATAATTCTATATGAATTTATATAGTTATTTATTTCTTTTGTAATGATAATCTCATTGTTAAATAGTTAAATGGAACTGAGGTCCTGTGGGATGTTTACTTAAATCGTTCAACTCAAGGTGTTTTCTTGAGTCTCCAAAGCACTAACTAAAGAATTTCTATTGGAATAACTCTTCTAAAAGCCCTTTTTTCCCCAGAAGTTGGGGCCTCAGTCATAGTCCATTTGCTGTACTTGAGAATTTCCCTTTAGCCACCCTGCACTATGGTTGAGATGGGGTGTCCCTGTGTGATTGAGACCCCTGTGCTGGGCCATGGTTATAAGACTTCCAATTCACATTCTGCCATGGGCTAAGTCACCTCCCAGCCAGTCTGCTGCCCAGCTGAGCCTGAACCAAAGGATCTTGGAGGGAGCGTAGTAGTAGGGTCCTGTAGTCAAGAGGTTCCTGCACATTTATCCACTCTCCCCTGTGTTGGACTGAATCCAGTCTATTCAAGTGACATTCGACTTTCTAGAAACTATTGACATTACAGTCAGCTGTAAAATATCTTTACTCTTTTTGTGGGTTCTGTTCCTGCAGGATTCATTGAGAGGCTTGACTTAACATAGTTTATGAGGAAAACTGTGAAGAGCTCAGTCAACTTCCTGGGTTTCTTTGCATTCTTGACTCCACCAACCTGTTTGGTTCATCTCACCTCTGCACTAGGGCAAGAGACTCTGGTTTTGAAACATTCATTACTGCAGATGTTGGGACAGAATGGGAAAGTCCTTGCTGGAACTAAAATAGGGACCATGAACCCTTCTTGCCAATGTATTATTCCATTTTTCCTCTTTGTGATTTTGTTAGTCAGAATATTTTTTTCTCCAAGTATCTTTGCCTCAAACAGGTCATATTCCAGGATATGATGGAAGCACCTTGTGAATAGGAATTTTTATTATTTTTCTGTTTGTTTCTCTGTGTGTCTGTTTGTGTGTTTGTGTGTGTGGGGGGTGCGGTCTGTGAGTCTGTGGGTCTGTGTGTGTATGTGATTCTTAAGAAACTGTTATCTAATAAGGACTGAATAGAACTCATTCATCTTTTTTTCATTCAATCATCAATTTACAGCTCCTAAATCTTGGACTTGATCTTGATCTCTTCTTCTGTAATCCCTGTTCAGAGTTTTATCTTATTTTTGTGGATTATAGCACTATTTTTCTATTGGTCATTCCAATTCTATTCTCTGTTCTCACCTTTGTGATCTTGACTTCCAGAGAACCACTGAGTCATGAAATCATTCTCCTACATGGAATTCCCACATGCATTAGCTGTCCTTGTTATTTCCTTCTATGACTTTTCATCTCATTTCTTCTACCATTCCTCACAGAACTTGATTTTGAGAGAAATTTTACTTTACACAACTGTCTTCAAACTTCACAATGGCTTTCCTAAGTTATGGTTCAGAGTCCTGGACAAAATAAGTCCTTGTCTTCACTGAATGAAGCAGTGTATGTCCATATTGCTTTCATTCTTATTATGAGCACTGTTTCTCTAACGGTGGGATGCAGACCACAATCTAGTCAATTCAGGAAATATTTTCTGAACATAATGTCTGTCCCATGTTCCAGTGTCTTTGCTCTTGCAGTGACTTCAAAGAGAAAAGCTTATGGGTCTCCTACAGGTTTTATTGCACTGGCATGATAAACACCAAGGTTCTCTTTCTTCTACCTGGCATCCTGGCTTCTCTGACTTCCTTCCAATGTCTGTGGAATTCGTACCTTTCACCAGAAGCTGATCAAAATCTTCTTTATTTCCAATACCTTACTTGGGAAATGCTTTCTGGTCTTCCCAATCATCAAATATCTGATTCAGTTCTCTAATTAGCCCTATCTTGTGTCATTTTTTCACAATTGCTCCCTCCAGAATTCCCTTTTTCTGAGTCAACTTTTCCTCTGAATTTGTTCAGTGTTAAACACTAACTTAGAGTCTGGCACGCAAAGTTTATTAGCCCTCACTTGTTGATGTGCTAAACCCTTGTAGGTTCCATTCCAATCTTTCCCAGGGTCATCATCCCATTTTTCCTACCATTCTTCATAGGACTTGATTTAGAGTTTTAGCTTTCCTTACATAAATGTCTTTCAACTTGGCAATGTCTTTCTGAAAATATGAGGAATAGAATAGGATGAACTATTACAGGTCTTATGTGAGCAAAGCAGTGTAGCAGTGTAGCAGTATGTTATTTTCTTCCTTGTTTGAACACTGCATTTGCAATATTGGGGTCCAGCTAGCTTAGCAAATATTTTCCTGCTATTTAGTGTCATGTCAAGGTGCTTTTGCGACTTCTGAATATTTGATGATTTTCTGTCACTTTTCCAGTCTTCAGTGGAGTGAAATGGGCTGTGTGCTTGGGCCCAGCCTTCTTACCACGATTCTTGGCAATGTTATAGAATGTCTTCAGGATACTGTGTAAAGAGTATCAAGGCCAGTTATGACACTGATGGACTGGTATATGACTTTTTCTTCCCAGATGACTGTGCACTTGATGCAGCCTCTGAGCTTGAGGTACAAGAGTATATACATCAGGGCTCTGCTACTTGGGGTATTTTGGGCCTGGCAAAGAAACCAGAGCATCCCCACCAGCCTGCCCTGCACCATCCCAATGTGGAACCATCAGCAACAGTAAATGAAGAAATTTTGAATGTGAATAAGTTCACTTCCCTTGGCAGTATGCTTTCCAGCGTGTAGACATAGATGAGGATATTGACACATGAATGACCAGGGTAACTCAATGATTGAGAGACTCTGAAGTAAAGTGTAGGTGTTTAGGGAATATGGAGGCTACCTAACTGAATGAATGACTTCAGAAGTCTTGTGCTGACCTCATTGTTGTATGCCTGTGAAATCTAGATGGTATACCGTTGGCATAGTAGGAACTTCATTGCTACTATTTGAATTATCTTGAAAGATTCAGAAAACTCAGCGGGCAGGATAAAGTACTGGACACCGAGTTCCTCTGTTAAACTAAACCGCAAAGTATTTAAACTCTACCGAAGACAATGAAACTCTGAAGAGTTGGCCATGGTATTCAAAAGCTAAATGTATGTTTAAGCTAAATACTCTTTTGCAGAGAAATCACACGTGGCAAGGGATCATGAGAAGTTTAGAGGAAAAGCTAAGAGGATGCTCTAAGTTTTGTATGTGAATTAGCATGCCTTCCAGGGAGGTACACATAGATGTTAGCATTGACCCATGCAATACCAGAGTAATCGTTTTTATTGTGGGGAATGTCGGTATTGGAGTAATGTGACATAATACCTGGAGGAAATTAAAAGGTAGGAGGAAATATTTTATTATTTTCCAGGAAGCAAGTAGGTGCCTCTGGTCTGTGTACTTTACCTCCCTGACCCCCCAACAAATTAAAAAGGAACCCCTCTTTTCCATCCCAGTTCACTGGGGATAGGAGTACGTGAGCTCAAATCTGGCCTCAAACACTTAATAATTACCTAACTGTGTGGCCTTCGGCAAGTCACTTAACTACATTGCCTTGCCAAAAGAAAGCAAAAAAAAAAAAAAAGAAAAGAAAAGAAAAGAAAGGATGAATAAGGTGCAAGTGTTCTGTCTTTCTGCTCCACAAATCTGATTCTTCTCAGTGTATGGAGAAATCATTATATCACCAAGATGTCACTGATCCTTGGTAGATGTGAGCAATATTATGGAATCTGAGAAAATTATTTCCCAGGGTTGAGGTATGCTTGAGTGAATAGAGTCAGGCCCTGCCAGTAGGAGGACAAGACACAAATGGAAATACCTTTGACTTCATATCATGATTGGCTTTAAAGGTCCCTAATAGGATTTGATCCTTAGCTGACTGGTATCAGCCCAAATGACAAAGCCCCTTTACAAGCAACACTTCCAGAGAAAATCAAGGGCATTCTAGGCTATGGTCATATTAAGTCATTTCCAAAGAGGTACCCCAGGGATACCATACATCATCCTTGGACAATGAGAGAATTAGGGCACTGAGATGTCAGATAAGGTGGGTAGAGAGGAGGGACTAGAAAAGAAAACGAGAATCTTCATTCTCTTAGTGAGTCCCTTTGGATAGAAAGAACCCACAGCTGCTGAATTCAGAAATGGGGAACGAAATTGTTAAGTGCCTCATTTTGGCCAAGTGTACAACAGGGAGACCATAGTATAGAAGGAAGAATACTAGAAAGGGAGCACCTGTTTTCAAATCCTAACCCTATCACATTATAGGACCATGATTACTCCATTGGTATAGTGAAAGTGACAGAATATCATTACTCTAATGCTTTCTTGCTCTAAATTTATGATCCTTTTTCTCATGTAATCCCACCTCTTTAACAGGTGAAACAGACCTCTGTCAACATCAAGGTCAACTCATGATTGAGGAGTCTGTGCAAAAAAAAAAAAAGACTAGAGAAATGGTCATCCACTCTCTTCCTTGAATATCAGTAGTGCTTGCTGAGGTGCAATGGTAAGCAAAGAAAAAAGCAAGTTCCCCACCTTGGAGTATGTGGTAGAGAAGCAAAGGAAATCTGGCTTCAGCTAACATGTAGCCTTAAACTTGGAAAATCATACTTCAAGGATTTCCATTGGTTTGGTGTGTCACAGTGGGAATTCCATTCAGGTCAGGTTGGCTGAGTTGATCTCTTAAGTCCCTTCCAAGTCTCCAAGGAATCTGGGATGCCTCCTCCACTCCCAAGCTCCCAAAAAGAATTCTTTCCATCCCAGGCTGCTTCTTTCCTTATCAATCTTAAATATCAATTATTTCTAGGAAAAAATTTCAGAAAACCATGTACTGCTTATTTCAAAACTTAGCCCATTGCCTCAACCTTGAAAAAAAATGCCTTAAAGTTCAAAGAAGTGTGATTTTAGTAAACAACAAGGATTATCATATGAATCACTCAAAGGCAGGAAGTGGCCCCAGTAAGGATTATTAAGAAGGGTGGTTCATCAGGACTCCCGAGAACTATAAAGGGACTCTTGTTTCTGTCATAGCCATCTACTGGCAACCTGGTTCCCACTCACTTCTGAAGCATCTGGTGAGTCTGAAGTTGTTCGGGGCTTACCTTAGGACTGGGATTTCTCTTGGAGGCTGAAGGGCAGAGGAGACTGTTTGGTGGCACTGAGAGAACTCTGGTCTGGGAATCAGAGACCTTGGGAACTGGATTCTAGTCTATGTTTTGCCTCTAAGGAGCTGTAGATGTCACCTCAACTCTTTTGACATCAACCTCCTGCTTTAGATAAGATCTTTCTTGGTCTAATCTCATGGGCAGTGATTCTTTTTCCTTTATTTCTGTCTCATGTGTTCAAACACCCAGACCATTGCTTCTTTCTGTATACCACCTGTCCAAGAACTTTATTTTATAGATTGAAAAACAGAAATAGGAGAATTTGATCAGGGGCCCCATAGCTTATTTGAAGTGGCTATTTCCATTCTGAATTGGGTTTTTCCATAGGTTTTAGAAAAAGAATTGAAGACAGAATTAACTGACGGGACCATTGAGTAAATGGATAGTAAATGTCTAAAGGCAGGGGAATGTAGTTGAATCAATCTGCACTAATAGAAATACTTCAAAGACTCACAATTTCACTGACAGGAGAATTCTATTCTGTCTTGCCTTAGGCAATGGTCTTTGTAAGTAGACATGTCCTTGACAATTGATCATCTGATGGTACAGTCCAGGTGACACACAACATATCTTTTGCTCGATCTATGTTAGAAACCCTTCCAGCTGTAAGTTTCTGGTTGTTGTTGTTGCATTCTTTAGACTTCAATTCTGTGGCCTAGGGAAATTGGTGAATTGGAATAGGAGAATGGGATTACAAAATGTGATCAGCTCACAGTAATCTAGCACTTTAAAGTTTATAAGGGGTTTTCCTCCTTGAACAGTGTCATGAGTTCAGTAGCTAAACAGGCTGATTATGTGAGGTCAGTTTTGGGGATGGGTAAAACCAAGACTTTGACTTTTTTAAAGAATTAGTCACAGAGCTAGTGCCTGTCAAAACTACTGTTTGAAGAGAGGTCTTCATTGTGCAATGCATAGTTGATTAATCTCAAGCTAACCTAAGAGCTTCTTCAGAATGCAAACTCTCTCAGTAAAAGAACTGGGACATTCTTAATTTTGTGAGTTTACCTGCCTGGAAATACTGTGACGTTTTTGTCTTTCAGCTTTTCACTGAACTCGAGGAAAAATGTCCTCCCAGCAAAATCAGCAGATCCAGCAGTCTTCCCAGCAGACGCTCAAGTGTCCATCCCAGGAGAAGGAGAATGAGCTGATCCAAGCATCTAACCAGCAACCTCAAAAGTGTCTCCCTTCGGGTTGTTTTGTCCCTTGCGTCCCTTCATGCCCACCACGCCATTGTCCAGATCCTTGCCACCCATACTATCCCCCTTGGCAGCCTTCGTGCCAACCCAGGTGGTGTTAATAATATCAATTGCTGCCCAATCCATGAAAGAGGCATCTGGGGAGGACTATAATCTTAGCTCCTCTCTCTGAAACTCCATGTATCTGTGCCCTTGAAAAACAAAAAAAGGCCTTTGTTCCTGGAACTACAATCATCTCAGAAACATGATTCTGTCTCCCTCCTGATTTCAACCTCCAGAAATGAGAAACAGCAGGAAAAAGGATGAACATCAACTAAAAAGTTGATCTTCTTGGGATCTTGGAAGAAAGGCAACTTTGAAAATAATCAAACAATAATCCTCGATGCACCATCAGTTCTCCTCTGTAGTGTGTGCTGTGATCTGGTTGTTGATTTCCACCTTTGGTGGTTTTCCCTTTGCTCCCATTGTCCCAAATAAAGCATCTGTTTCATAATGAGATTGGATTAGTTGTTTTTCTCCTCTCTTCCCAACCCTAACCACTCAATTATCAAATGGTGTCTGTTCTTTTCAAATCCATATTCCTTTTAACTCCATGTTTACTGATGAACTCTTGGCCCCTCTATCATTATAATATAATGATATAATATAATATAATATAATATAATATAATATAATATAATATAATATAATATAATATAATATAATATAATATAATAACAGGAGTATTTTACTCTGCTCTTTGAATCTACATTTATTTATGTCCTTGATGTGTCTTCAATGGAATCTCTGGGAGAAGAATCTTTGGTCTGGGAGCTATAGTCATCTCAGAAACACCATTCTGGCTCTCTCCAGATTTCCACCTCCAGGGATGAGAGCTGTAAGGAAAGAACAAATGTTGAATTCGTTTTGAGCTTCCTAGAAACTTGGAGTATAGACAAGGCTGAGAGTTGAGAGATCAAGATCTGGTCCCGTGAAGCTTACCCATTGGCTCTCTCTCTATTGTGTGCTCTGATCTGGTTTTTGATTTCCATTTGGGGTCTTCCTACCTTTGCTTGAATTCCATGCCCCAAATAAAGTATGTTTCATGGTGAAAGTGGACAATCTGTTTTTCGCCTACATTTCCCACTTTTCCCCTCATTTATCAAGTCCTGTCAATTCTTTTCATATTAATGTTTTCTTAATCCACATTTCACGATGAGCTCTTGGCACCTCCATCATTGGAAAAATGCTTCTTTTGTAGAGCACTACATGGTTCTTATAACAATTATTGTCCCATTTACTTTTTATTTACGAGAGTATAATATCTCTCTCTCTCTCTCTCTCTCTCTCTCTCTCTCTCTCTCTCTCTCTCTCTCTTTCTCTCTCTGGATTTTGCAAGGCAGTGGTATGAAGTGACTTGCCCAAGGTCACACAGCTCGGTAATTATTAAGAGCCTGAGGTCAAATTTGAACTCAGGTCCTCCAGACTCCAGGGCCAGTGCTCTATCCACTATGCCTCTTAACTACATCTGCATTTACTGAATCTCAGAAGCAAGACTGTTATCTTGCTGTGTCTAATGGGAAAACTGAACCTCCATGAACTTTTGAGCGTCATACAAAGTCAAAGAAGCTAGTTGTTAGTCCCATTTACAGTGATATAATAATTGTTTACATTTATTTCTGGGCTACCTTATTTAATTGTGTATCAGCAGAGAGGTCTTTGCATCATGCTCTGCATTCCTCAATCTTTCTCATGTATGGCATAAGACCTTATTTCACTTCAAAAGTGCATATAGACATTCTCTAATGAATAGAACTTTACTTCCGGAACCATTTTTCTTTTCATGTAATTGTGCTCCAGTAGATATTTTGGTGTTTTTCTTACTGTTCTCCTACCGTTAGAAATCCTTGTTATCATATGTACAATCATTTCATAGGTCTAGGTTTTTCTCCAAATTATAATCAAAAGTGCGATGCATCTTAGCCATTATCAGAGCCTCTATGGCTATTATAATGTAAGTTGGGGGCCCCTTGTGAGACAATTGGGTCCCTAATCTAGTGAATCCTCCTAATTACTACCTTCAATGGCTTCTCATCTTGTCTAATTATTGTTCAAATTCATAAGGGAACTCTTCAAAATTTGGGGGGGACTATGGTTTGGGCTGTTGCTCCGTATTTACTCTGCATGTGCCCATTTTGGCTCTTTTGTTTTCCTGCCTTATGAGATGTCTTTCATCAAATATGGGGCATAGAACTGGACGAATTATTACAGGTATTATGTGACCAAAGCAGTGTAGCGCTATGTTATATTCTTCCTTGTTTGAACACTGTATTTCTATTACTGGGGGTCCAGAACTATATCCAGTCAGTTTTGCAAATGTGCTAGAGACAGAGGCCCTTGTTGGGAACACAATGATAAAAATCCAAATAGTCTCTCTTCAGAGTGGTTTCAGTTCACTGGCAGGATAAACATCAAGGCTCTCCCTCCTCATTGCTGCCTTGTGGCATCCTGGACTGCCTTCAAATACCAGCAGAATCCTCCCTTTGGGAGGAAGCCTGTTGAAATCTTCCTTTTCCCTGGTCCATTCTGTCCGCAATAAGTAAATTATTCTGTATTATTCAATAATTCTTTCCAATTGCTATTTGACCCTAGTCAGTGTTACCATCCCATTTTCTTTTTCTTATTGAATTAATTAATTTATTTTGAATTTCACCATTTTCCCCCTAATCTCATGTCCCTCCCCTCACACCTCACAGAAGGCTGTCTGCTAGTCTTTACATTTTCTCCAGGGTATACATTGATCTAAGTTGAATGTGATGAGAGAGAAATCATATGCTAAGAACATTTTGTATGAGGGATGTTTTGCCCTTTTTCATTATCTCTTTATGGTATAGACCCAGAGTGGTACTGTTGGATCCAAGGATATGCACATTTTTATTGCCCTTTGGGCATAATTCCATATTGCTTTCCACAAAACATAGATGGGTTCACAGTTCCAGAACAATGTATTAGTGTCCCAGATTTCCCACATCCCTTGCAACATCGATCATTGTCCTTTCTGGTCATATCGCCCCGTCTGAGATGTGTACTTAGAGATGCTTTAATTTGTATTTCTCTAATCAGTAGTGATTTAGAGCAATTTTCCATATGACGATGGATCGCTTTCATTTCCTCATCTGTAAATTGCCTTTGCATGTCCACTGACCATTTGCCATTTGGGGAATGGCTAGTGTGTTTTCAAACTTTGACTCAGTTCTCTGTATATTTTAGAAATGAGACTGTGGTCAGATATACTAGTTGTCAAACTTGTTTCCCAATTTCCTACATTTCTTTTGATCTTGATTACAGTGATTTTATCTGTGCAAAAGCTTTTCAATTTTACGTAATCAAAATTATTTAGTTTATTTGTAATGAAGTTCTCCAGCTCTTCCTTGGTCATAAACTGCTTCCCTTTCCATAGATCTGACAGGTAAACTATTCTTTGGTTTCATAGTTTGCTTAAGATATTATTTTTCATGTCTACATCCTGTAATCCAGGGTATCTTGGTGTAGGGTGTGAGGTAGTGGTCTAATCCACGTTTCTGCCATACTAACTTCTAATTCTCCCAACAGTTTTTATCAAACAGAGTTTTACTCCCCAAACTGGACTCTGTGTTTTTCAAATAGCAAATTACTATAATCATTTCCTGCTATTGTACTTAGTCTATTCCACTAATTCGCCACTCAATTGCTTAGCCAATACCAGAGAGTTTTGATGACTGATGTTTTATAATTTACTTTTAGATATGGTAAGGCTTCTTTTGCATTTTTATCCATTAAATTACTGGAAATACTTGATTTTTTATTTCTCCATATGAATTTACTTGAAATTTTTTCCAACTCATTAAAATAATGGCTTGGAATTTTGATGAATCTGGACATTAAATAAGTGCTTTAACTTAGAGACTTGTCATTTTTAGTATATTAGCTCAGCCTATCCATGAGCAGTTGATATTTGCCCAGTTATTTAAATCTGATTTTATTTCTGTGGGAAGTTTTTTGTCATTGTTTTCAGAAAGGTTTTGAGTCTGCCTTGGCAGGTAGAATCCCAGCTATTTTATATTGTCTGAAGTTACTTTGAATGGGATTTTTTTTTCTAGCTCTTTATGCTGGATCTTGCTAGTCACTTATGGAATACATAGTGATAAAAATATAGATTATAGATATAGATTTAGATAGAGATATAGAGACAGAGATAGAGATAGAGACAGAGAGAGAGATAGAGAAAGATTATAGAGATAGAGATAGAGATAGAGATTGAGATAGAGATAGAGATAGAGATAGGGATAGGGATGGAAATATATACTTGTAGATACTCCTTCTTGTGTGGACATCTTCTTATTAGGGATAACTCTCATAAAAACTCTATTGCCCCGGCATTTGGGAACTCAGTTGTAGTTTTTTTGTTGCCTGTGAGAATTTCCAAATGGCCATCCTGCAGTATGGATAAGGTGGGGTGTCTCTGCCTAATTTAATTAACTCACATGATCCAAGACCTTCTGTTTTTGAAACATCCTTCAACATAGATGATGAGAGTCCAGTCATAGGATAGGAAGGGAAATTCCTTGCTAGAACTAAAATAGGGACCATTGGAAATCCTTGAACTCTGATTTTCCAGATTAATGCTGCATGTTACCTAAAGCCAGATTTCCTTTGCTTCTCTATCACATACTCCAAGGTTGGGAGCTTCCTTCTTTCTTTCCTTAGCACTGTAACTCAGCAACAAACTAATGATATTGAAGGACGAGCCTTAATGATCATTAATCTACTATTTTTTGTGTGTAGGCACCTCAATCATGAGTTGAACTTGATGGTGCCTGAAGTCAGTTTGATCTGTTGAAAGGGTGGGATTACAAGAGCAAAGGGGTCATAAATTTCGAGCAACAATAGATTTGAGTAATGAAGTTCTATCACCTTCACTATACCAATGGAGTAATCATGGTCTTACAATGTGATAGGGTTAGGATTTGAAAACTGGTGTTCTCTTTCCGAATCTAGTATTCTTCCTTTTCTGCCACAGTCTCACAGTTGTACCTTTAGGACAAGATGAGGAAGTTAACAATTTTGTTCCCCATGTCTTAATTCAGTAGCTGTGGGTTCATTCTATCCAAATGGACTCCCTAAGATGGACATCCCTAGGATCATCTCCATAGGAGATGAAGATTCTCTTTTTCTTTTCTACCCTCTCCTCTGTGGCCACCCCATCTGATATCTCAGTGCTCTAATGCTCTCAAGGTCCAAAGATAAGGCATGGTAGCACTTGCATACTACTTTGGAAATGACTCAATATGACCCTAGCCTAGAATGCCCTTGATTTTCTCTCAAAGTGTTGCTTGGAAAAGACTTTATCCATTGGGGTGATGACAAACAGGTAATGATTAAATCCTAGAAGGGAACTTTAAAGACAAGGATATTGTGGAATGAAATTTCCAATTTTCACTTGTCCTCCTACTGGCAGGGCCTGACCCTAATTCACTCAAACATAGCTCTACCCTATGAAATAATTTTCTCAGATTCCATAATATTGCTTGATGGGAAATGTTGTGTATCAGAGTATTGTGAATTATCTTCACCTGGTTTCCCATGAACAGTAAAGTATTATCTTACTAAGTGCCACCTTGTGTTGGGAGAGTCGATTAGAGACTGTAAAGGAGTTAGGCACTGTTGTTTTGGTTAATAGAACACTTGGAGATCTTGATGGAGTACTTATATCCTTTGTTATCCTTGTTTCATGCCCCTCCATCACTCGCCTGGGGTAGACAACAATTGCTCACATCTACCAGCTGTCAATGATATCTGGGTGGTATCATTATTTCTCCATATACTCAGAAGAACCAGGCTTGTGGAGCAGAAAGTGGAAATACTTCTACCTTGCTAATCATTCACTTTTTAGGCATTTGTTTCCTGAATATACCCAGTGACTTTGGATGGAAAAGAGGTATTCTTTTTTGATTGATGGTAGGGGGAGATAGAGTAAACAGACCAGAGGCTTCTTATTCCTTCTTGGAGAATCATAAAATATTTCTCCTGACTTTTAATTATCTACAGGTATTATGGTATATTCCTCCACTACCCGCATTCTCCATGATATTAAAGGTAATACTGGTAATGCATGGCTCAATGCCATCATCCCTGTGTACATCCCTGGAAAGCATGCTAATTTGACCAGAAGCTGATCAAATTCTTCTCTAGTTCTGATACCTCCCCTGTGAAATATTTTCTAATATTCCTGATCATTAAATATCTGATTCAGGTCTCCAAGTAACCCAATCTTGTGTTATAATATCATTTTGCACAAGTAATCACGCCAGAATTTCCTTTTTCCGAATCAACTTTTCCTCTGAATTTGTTCAGTGTTAAACATTAACTTATTGTCTGGCACATATTTTTATTAGGCAATCTTTTTTCATGTGGTAACCCCTTGAATGTTCTTCACGAGCTGGCAAAGCTCCCTCCAGACTAAGAGCCTTTGTATTGTATTCGGTGAAATTATTGATTCTCTTTCACCTCTGCCACATGTTGATATATAATTCTATATGAATTTATATAGTTATTTATTTCTTTTGTAAAGATAATGTCATTGTTAAATAGTTAAATGGAACTGAGGTCCTGTGGAATGTTTACTTAAATCGTTCAACTCAAGGTGTTTTCTTTAGTCTCCAAAGCACTAACTAAAGAATTTCTACTGGAATAACTCTTGTAAAAGCCCTTTTCCCCCAGAAGTTGGGTCCTCAGTCACAGTCCATTTGCTGGACTTGAGAACTTCACTTTAGCCACCCTCCACTGTGGTTGCGATCCAGTGTCCCTAGGTGATTGAGACCCCTGTGCTTGCCATGGTTATAAGACTTCCAATTCACATTCTGCCATGGGCTAAGTCACCTCCCAGCCAGTCTGCTGCCCAGCTGAGCCTGAACCAAAGGATCTTGGAGGGAGCGTAGTAGTAGGGTCCTGTAGTCAAGAGGTTCCTGCACATTTGTCCACTCTCCCCTGTGTTGGACTGAATCCAGTCTATTCAAGTGACATTCGACTTTCTAGAAATCTATTGACATTACAATCAGCTCTAAAATATCTTTACTCTTTTTGTGGGTTCTGTTCCTGCAGGATTCATTGAGAGGCTTGACTTAACATAGTTTATGAGGAAAACTGTGAAGAGCTCAGTCAACTTCCTAGGTTTCTTTGCCATCTTGACTCCACCACCCTGGTTGGTTCATCTGACCTCTGCACTAGGGCAAGAGACTCTGGTTTTGAAACATTCATTACTGCAGATATTGGGACAGAATGGGAAAGTCCTTGCTGGAACTAAAATAGGTGCCATGAACCCTTCTTGCCAATGTATTATTCCATTTTTCCTCTTTGTGACTTTTTTAGTTGGAATAGTTTTTCTCCAAGTATCTTTGCCTCAAACAGGTCATATTTCAAGATATGATGGAAGCAGGTTGTGAATAGGAATTTTTTTTATTTTTCTGTTTATTTCTCTGTTATTCTGTTTCTGTGTTTGTGTGTGGGGGGGCATGGTCTGTGGGTCTGTGTGGTTATGTGATTCTTAAGAAACTATTATCTAATAAGGACTGAAAAGAACTCATTCATCTTTTTCTCTTTCAATCATCAATTTATAGCTCCTAAATCTCTGACTTGATCTTGATCTCTTCTTCCATAATCCCTGTTCAGAGTTTTATCAGATCTTTTTGTGGATTATAGCACTATTTTTCTATTGGTCATTCTAATTCTATTCTCTCTTCTCACCTTTTGATCTTGACTTCAAGAGAACCACTGAGTCATGAAATCATTCTCCTACATGGAATTCCCACATGCATTACCTGTCCTTGTTATTTCCTTCTCTGACTTTTCATCCCATTTCTTCTACCATTCCTCACAGAACTTGATTTTGAGAGAAATTTTACTTTACACAACTGTCTTTAAACTTCAATATGGCTTTCCTAAGGTATGATTCAGAGTCCTGGACAAAATATGTACTTGTCTTCACTGAATGAAGCAGTGTATGTCTATATTACTTTCATTCTTATTATGAGCACTGTTTTTCTAATCGTGGGATGGAGACCACAATCTAGTCAATTCAGGAAATATTTTCTAAACATAATGTCTGTCCCATGTTCCAGCATCTTTGTAACCCTATCTTGTTTTATTATATTATTTTGCAGAAGTACTCACTCCAGATTTTCCTTTTTCTGAGTCAACTTTTCCTCTAAATTTGTTCAGTGATAAACATTAACTTAGTGTCTGGCACACAAATTTTATTAGCCAACATTGTTTGTTGTGGTAAATCCTTGAAAGTTCTTCATGTACTTGCAATGATCCCTCCAGACTAAGATCCTTTGCATTGTATTAGGTGAAATTATTGATTCTATTTCACCTCTGCCACATATTGATATATAATTCTATATGAATTTATATTGTTATTTATTTCTTTCGTAAAGATAATCTCATTGTTAAATAGTTAAATGGAAGTGAGTTCCTGTGGAATGTTTACTTAAATCATTCAACTCAAGGTGCTTTCTCCAATCTCCAAAACACTAACTAATGAATTTCTACTGGAATAACTCTTGTAAAATCCCTGTTTCACTGAGATTCTGGGCATTATTTGCATTCTTTTTGCTGCACCTGGCAACTTGCCATTCTCCACCCTGCTTTTTTGGCTAAGGTGGAGTCTCCATGCCTGAGCAAGTCCCCTGTTGCTGGGCTTATAAGACTTCCCATTTACATTCTGCCCTGGTCTGAGTCACCTCACAGCCAGTCTGCTGCCCAGCTGTGCCTGAACCAAGGGGCCTTGGAGGGCCATCATTGCTGTAACCCAGAGGTGCCTGCATGTTTGTCCACTGTAACCTGTGTTGGACTGCATTCAGTCTTATTCAAGTATGATTCGACTTTCTGGAAATCTATCGATGTTACAGTCAGCTGCAAAATATCTTTACTCTTTTTGTGGGTTCTGTTCCTGCAGGATTCATTGAGAGGCTTGACTTAACATAGTTTCCAAGTAACACTGAGAAGAGCTCAGTCAACTTCCTGGCATCTCTGCCATCTTGTCTCCACTGCCCTGTTTGGTTCATCTCACCTCTGCAACCAGGACAAGAGCTTCTGGTTTTGAAACATCCTTCACAGCAGATGTTGGGACAGAACGGAAAATTCCTTGCTAGGGGCCATGAATACTTCTTTCCAATGTCTTATTCCATTTTTGCTCTTTTTGAGTTTGTTAGTCAAAATTTTTTTTGCTCTGTGCATCTTTGCCTCAGACAAACCATATTCCAGGATATGATGGAAGTAGCTTGTGCATAGGAATGTTTAAGAATTTTTTAAAATTTTCTGTTTGTTCACATGTCTCTTTCTCAGTGTGTGGTTTGTGTGTGTTTGTGATTCTGAAGGAACTGCTATCTTAAAAGATTTGAATAGAACTCATTCATGTTTTTTCATTCAATCCTCATTTTATAGCTCCTAAATCTCTGACTTGATCTTGATCCCTACTTCCATAATCCATCTTCAGAATTTTATCTTTTTGCATTGTTCATTCCAATTCTTTTCTCTAGTCTCACCTATGCAATCCTGGCTTCCAGAGACCCACT